>NW_027015556.1:85000-250000 GCF_036934945.1 Oncorhynchus masou masou
ATATCCTGGAACAACCCAGATGCAAGCAACCTCAGATCAGTGTAGCAAACTACCTCTGTGAACACACAGAGCCCTGACGAACTACCTACCTATGTGAACACACAGAGATCCCTGTGAGCCCTGACTAAGTTCCTACCTCTGTGAACACACAGAGATCCCTGTGAGCCCTGACTAACTACCTACCTCTGTGAACACGCAGAGATCCCTGTGAGCCCTAACTAACTACCTACCTCTGTGAACACGCAGAGATCCCTGTGAGCCCTAACTAACTACCTACCTCTGTGAACACGCAGAGATCCCTGTGAGACCTGACTAACTACCTACCTCTGTGAACACGCAGAGATCCCTGTGAGCCCTGACTAACTACCTACCTCTGTGAACACGCAGAGATCCCTGTGAGCCCTGACTAACTACCTACCTCTGTGAACACACAGATCCCTGGTCCCTGTGAGCCCTGACTAACTACCTACCTCTGTGAACACACAGAGATCCCTGTGAGCCCTGACTAACTATCTACCTCTGTGAACACACAGATATCCCTGTGAGCCCTGACTATCTACCTACCTCTGTGAACACACAGAGCCCTGACTAAGTACCTACCTCTGTGAACACACAGAGGTCCCTGTGAGCCCTGACTAAGTACCTACCTCTGTGAACACACAGAGAGCCCTGACTAAGTACCTACCTCTGTGAACACACAGAGGTCCCTGTGAGCCCTGACTAACTACCTACCTCTGTGAACACACAGAGGTCCCTGTGAGCCCTGACTAAGTACCTACCTCTGTGAACACACAGAGGTCCCTGTGAGCCCTGACTAACACACAGAGATCCCTGTGAGTCCTCTGTGAACACATAGAGATCCCTGTGAGCCCTGACTATCTACCTACCTCTGTGAACACACAGAGCCCTGACTTACTACCTACCTCTGTGAACACACAGAGATCCCTGTGAGCCCTGACTAAGTACCTACCTCGGTGAACACACAGAGATCCCTGTGAGCCCTGACTAACTACCTACCTCTGTGAACACACGGAGCCCTGACTTACTACCTACCTCTGTGAACACACAGAGATCCCTGTGAGCCCTGACTAACTACCTTCCTAAACAGATCCCTGACTGTTTCACATCAGTGTGTAGTCGTCACACAGCCTGCCTGTTTCCCCTGATTATAGTGGAGTTCAGCAAGGCCTGCTGCTGCCCCAGGAAGCTGCTGTAGCACGGCTCTTATTGTTTCACTGATGTTTTATAGCTGTTTATGTGGAATAGTAAAGTCCTCTGGGAGACGCACACACACACACACAACAAAGTCCTCTGGGAGACACACACACACAACCACGTCCTCTGGGAGACACACACACAGACACACAACAAAGTCCACTGGGACACACACACACACACACACACAACAAAGTCCTCTGGGAGACACACAGACACACACAACAAAGTCCTCTGGGAGACACACACACAACAAAGTCCTCTGGGGCACACACACACACACACACACACACACACACACACACAACAAACACCTCTGGGAGGTATGGGTCTGACTGGGAGCCTTGTGACGGGGAAGGAAAGTCCTCTGGGAGGTATGGGTCTGACTGGGAGCCTTGTGACGGGGAAGGAGGAAGGAAGGTGTGTGTGTGTGTGTGTGTGTCTGCCACAGCCTTCTGATGCTGGTGTTTTATAGGAGAAACGTGGAAGCCATTAGGGAGAGGTATTTCTTAACAACATTCATTACCGGTAGAGAGGCGGCAACGTCTCTGTCTTACACACTCAGAGACAGATTCAATGAGACGCCCGATCCAGGGTCTGACTGGGACCAGAAATCAGCCCAGATATTTATAATACACAGGTCCTAGTCATTCGTGCCCGGCCCGGTGGAAAGTCCGTGCCCTGCCCGGTGGCCAGTCCGTGCCCTGCCCGGTGGCCAGTCCGTGCCCTGCCCGGTGGCCAGTCCGTGCCCGGCCCGGTGGCCAGTCCGTGCCCGGCCCGGTGGCCAGTCCCTGCCCTGCCCGGTGGCCAGTCCCTGCCCGGCCCGGTGGCCAGTCCGTGCCCTGCCCGGTGGCCAGTCCGTGCCCTGCCCGGTGGCCAGTCCGTGCCCTGCCCGGTGGCCAGTCGGTGCCCGGCCCGGTGGCCAGTCCGTGTCCGGCCCGATTCCTACCAACTTCAGTTGTCATGTCTGGTGTTTATTTGTTTCTGGGGTGTTTAAGGTTTTGGATAATCCCAAATGAAGACACGAACACTGACCTGTGAATTACAAGTGTTCTCCTTTAAAGAATAAGAGGGTTGAGGGGTCAACTGGGACTGTTCCCACCATTGTTCCCACCATTGTTAACCCCTCTTTCTTTGTTTTCCTCTTCTCTCCATCTCTCTCTCTCTCTGGAAAGGGGTGTCATGGTTGGCTTGACTCTAATGGAGGAGCTCTCCTGTTCTCCTCAATCTAAGTCTTTCATTCTCCTGTCTCTCTCTCTCTCTCTCTGTGTCTCTCTCTGTGTCTCTCTCTCTCTGTGTCTCTCTCTGTCTCTCTCTCTGTGTGTCTCTGTCTCTCTTTGTGTCTTGTTTTACTGAAGTGTTTATTGACTGATAATAAGCATTAGTCAACCTCCAACTCACCCCTCCTTCTCCAAATTCTTGCTGAGCAAATCACACACACACACACACACACCTCTGAGAAATACTGTGACAGAGCATGAAACATGTCTCTCTCTGAGACGATCTTAGCAAGTTAGATAAACTCAACGTGGATTTATTTTTGATTTGTGTGCTTCCTTGATAATATTTTTATGAACCTTTGTGATGTAATTGAATCCCAGGTCAGATCAGAGGTACCCAGCAGCACATATTGAAAGGTATTTAACTCCACCGATCCGGAATATCTGAGGGCATCCGGTAACAGGAGTATCTATGGTAACAGGAGAATCTATGGTAACAGGAGGAGTATCTGAGACCCTATGGTAACAGGAGTATCTGAGACCCTACTGTAACAGGAGAATCTATGTAACAGGAGTATCTGAGATCCTATGGTAACAGGAGTATCTATGGTAACAGGGGTATCTATGGTAACAGGAGAATCTGAGGCCATCCGGTAACAGGAGTATATATGGTAACAGGAGAATCTGAGACCCTACGGTAACATGAGTATCTATGCTAACAGGAGTATCTATGGTAACAGGAGTATCTGAGACCCTATGGTAACATGAGTATCTATGGTAACAGGAGTATATATGGTAACAGGAGTATCTGAGACCCTATGGTATGGTATGAGTATCTATGGTAACAGGAGTATCTATGGTAACAGGAGAATCTGAGACCCTATGGTAACATGAGTATCTATGGTAACAGGAGTATATATGGTAACAGGAGAATCTGAGACCCTACTGTAACAGGAGTATCTATGGTAACAGGAGTATCTGAGACCCTATGGTAACAGGAGTATCTATGGTAACAGGAGTATCTGAGACCCTATGGTAACAGGAGTATCTATGGTAACAGGAGTATCTATGGTAACAGGAGTATCTATGGTAACAGGAGTATCTATGGTAACAGGAGAATCTGAGACCCTACTGTAACAGGAGTATCTATGGTAACAGGAGAATCTGAGACCCTACTGTAACAGGAGTATCTATGGTAACAGGAGAATCTGAGACCCTATGGTAACATGAGTATCTATGGTAACAGGAGTATATATGGTAACAGGAGAATCTGAGACCCTACTGTAACAGGAGTATCTATGGTAACAGGAGAATCTGAGTCCCTATGTTAACAGGAGTATCTATGGTAACAGGAGTATTTTAACAGGAGAATCTATGGTAACAGAGTATCTATGGTAACAGGAGTATCTGAGACCCTATGGTAACAGGAGTATCTATGGTAAAAGGAGTATCTTAGACCCTATGGTAACTGGAGAATCTATGGTAACAGGAGTATCTTAGACCCTATGGTAACTGGAGTATCTATGGTAACAGGAGTATCTGAGGCCCCATGGTAACAGGAGTATCTGTAGCCCTATGGTAACTGGAGTATCTATGGTAACAGGAGTATCTATGGTAACAGGAGTATCTGAGGCCCTATGGTAACAGGAGTATCTATGGTAACAGGAGTATCTGAGGCCCCATGGTAACAGGAGTATCTGAGGCCCCATGGTAACAGGAGTATCTGACGTCCCATGGTAACTGGAGTATCTATGGTAACAGGAGTATCTATGGTAACAGGAGAATCTGAGACCCTACTGTAACAGGAGTATCTATGGTAACGGGAGAATCTGAAACCCTACTGTAACAGGAGTATCTATGGTAACAGGAGTATCTGAGACCCTATGGTAACATGAGTATCTATGGTAACAGGAGTATATATGGTAACAGGAGAATCTGAGACCCTACTGTAACAGGAGTATATATGGTAACAGGAGTATCTGAGACCCTACTGTAACAGGAGTATCTATGGTAACATGAGTATCTATGGTAACAGGAGTATCTGAGGCCCTATGGTAACAGGAGTATCTATGGTAACAGGAGTATCTGAGACCCTATGGTAACAGGAGTATATATGGTAACAGGAGTATCTATGGTAACAGGAGTATCTGAGACCCTATGGTAACAGGAGTATCTATGGTAACAGGAGTATCTATGGTAACAGGAGTATCTATGGTAACAGGAGTATCTTAGGCCCTATGGTAACAGGAGTATCTATGGTAACAGGAGTATCTTAGACCCTATGGTAACAGGAGTATCTATGGTAACAGGAGTATCTGAGACCCTATGGTAACAGGAGTATCTATGGTAACAGGAGTATCTGAGACCCTACTGTAACAGGAGTATCTATGGTAACAGGAGTATCTATGGTAACAGGAGTATCTTAGTCCCTATGTTAAGAGGAGTATCTATTGTAACAGGAGTATCTTAGGCTCTATGGTAACATGAGTATCTATGTTAACAGGACTATCTGAGACCCCATGGTAAAATGAGTATATATTGTAATAGGAATATCTGAGGCCCCATGGTAACAGGAGAATCTATGGTAACAAGAGTATCTGAGACCCTATGGTAACAGGAGTATCTATGGTAACAGGAGTATCTATGGTAACATGAGTATCTTAGATCCTATGGTAACAAGAATATTTGAGGGCCCATGGTTAACAGGAGTAGCTGAGGCCCCATGTTAACAGGAGTATCTTAGGCTCTATGGTAACAGGAGTATCTATGTAACAGGAGTATCTGAGACCCTACTGTAACAGGAGTATCTATGGTAACATGAGTATCTGAGACCCTATGGTAACAGGAGTATCTATGGTAACAGGAGTATCTATGGTAACAGGAGTATCTATGTAACAGGAGTATCTGAGACCCTACTGTAACAGGATATCTGATGGTAACATGGTATCTGAGACCCTATGGTAACAGGAGTATCTGATGGTAACAGGAGTATCTATAGGTAACAGGAGTATCTGATGGTAACAGGAGTATCTATGGTAACAGGAGAATCTGAGACCCTACTGTAACAGGAGTATCTATGGTAACAGGATAGAATCTGAGGTCCTATGGTAACATGGAGTATCTATGGTAACAGGAGTATTTGATGGAACAGGATATCTTGATGGAACTGAGTCATGCTATGTAACAGGAGTATCTATGGTAACAGGAGTATTTGATGGAGAATATGGTAACAGGAGTCATCTATGGTAATGGAGAATGGGAGTATCTGAGACCCTATGGTAACATGAGTATCTATGGTAACAGGAGTATCTATGGTAACAGGAGAATCTGAGATACTGGTAACAGGGTATCTATGGAAAGGAGTAACTATGGGTAACAGGAGTATGATGAGACCCTATGGTAACAGGAGTATCTATGGTAACAGGAGTATCTATGGATAACAGGAGTAAATGGTAAATGTATCTGAGGAGAATGGTAACATGAGTATCTATGGTAATTTGATGGAGAATGGATATGGTAACAGGATGAATTTGATGACCCTGGATGTAACAGGAGTATCTATTTGATGGAGAATCTGAAACCCTACTGTAACAGGATGTATTTGATGGAGAAGGAGATCTGAGACCCTATGGTAACATGCTATCTATGGTAACAGGATAGGGAACTATAGGTCATGGTAACAGGAGAATGGTCATGCTATTTGATGAGAATGAGACCCTACTGTAACATGGAGTATATGGATAGGTAACAGGTCATGTATTTGATGGAGAATGTAACAGGAGTATCTATGGTAACATGCTATTTGATGGAGAATGGATATCTGGGAACTATAGGTCATGCTATTTGATGGAGAATGGATGGTAACAGGAGTATCTGATGGAGAATGGTAACAGGAGTATATAGAATGGTAACATGAGTATTTGATGGTAACAGGAGAATCTGAGACCCTATGGTAACAGGAGCTATTTGATGGTAACAGGATATTTGATGGATCTGAGACCCTACTGTAACATGGAGAATGGATAGGGAACTATGAGGTCATGCTATTTGATGGAGAATGGATATGGTAACAGGAGTATCTATGGTAATGGAGAATGGATGAGAACCTATGGTCATGCTATTTGATGGAGAATGGATATGGAACTAGGGTCATGCTATTTGATGGAGAATGGATAGAGAACTATGGTCATGCTATTTGATGGAGAATGGATAGGTAACAGGTCATGCTATTTGATGGAGATGTTAAGAGGAGTATCTATCATGTAACAGGAGTATCTTAGGCTCTATGGTCAACATTTGATGGAGAATATGGTAACAGGTCATGCTATTTGATGGAGAATGGATAAAATATAGGTCATGCTATTTGATGGAGAATGGATAGGGAACCATGGTCACATTTGATGAGAATGGATAGGGAACAAGGTCATGCTATTTGATGGAGAATGGATAGGTAACTAGGTCATGCTATTTGATGGAGAATGGATAGGGAACTATAGGTCATGCTATTTGATGGAGAATGGATGGTAACAAGAATATATTTGATGGAGAATGGATAACAGGAGTGGCTGAGATGCCCCATGGATAGGGAACTATCTTAGGTCTATGGTAACAGGAGTATTTGATGGAGAATGGATAGGGAACTATAGGTCATGCTATTTGATGGAGAATGGATAGGGAACTGAGGCCCCATGGTAACATGGAGAATGGATAGGCCCCATGGTCATGCTATTTGATGGAGAATGGATAGGCCCCATGGTAACAGGAGTAGCTGAGGCCCTATGGTAACTATTTGATGGAGAATGGATAGGTAACAGGTCATGCTATTTGATGGAGAATGGATAACAGGAACATCTGATGGAGAATGGATAGGTAACTAAAGGTCATGCTATTTGATGGAGAATGGATAGGGAACTATAGGTCATGCTATTTGATGGAGAATGGATGGTAACTAGGTCATGCTATTTGATGGAGAATGGATGGGAACTAGGTCATGCTATTTGATGGAATGGATAGGGAACTAGGAGGTCATGCTATTTGATGGATGGTAACTGGATATCTATGGGAACTAGGTCATGCTATTTGATGGAGAATGGATAGGGAACTAGGTCATGCTATTTGATGGAGAATGGATAGGGACTAAAGGTCATGCTATTTGATGGAGAATGGAACTGGAGTATCTATGGTAACTGGATAGTATCTATGGTCATGCTATTTGATGGAGAATGGATAGGAACTAACAGGTCATGCTATTTGATGGAGAATAACAGGAGTATCTTAGACCCTATGGTAACAGGTCATGTATTTGATGGTAACAGGATAGTATCTATAGGTCATGCTATTTGATGGAGAATGGATAGGGAACTAGGTCATGCTATTTGATGGAGAATGGTAAACATAGGTCATGCTATTTGATGGAGAATGGATAACTGGAGTATCTATGGTAATAGGGAGTATGCTAGTCATGCTATTTGATGGAGAATGGATAGGGAACTATAGGTCATGCTATTTGATGGAGAATGGATAGGGAACTATCAGGTGGAGAATGGATAGGGAACATGCTATTTGATGGAGAATGGATAGGGAACTATAGGTCATGCTATTTGATGGAGAATGGATAGGGAACTATAGGTCATGCTATTTGATGGAGAATGGATAGGGAACATGCTATTTGATGGAGAATGGATAGGGAACTATAGGTCATGCTATTTGGTCATGGAGAATGGATAGGGAACTATAGGTCATGCTATTTGATGGAGAATGGATAGGGAACTATAGGTCATGCTATTTGATGGAGAATGGATAGGGAACTATAGGTCATGCTATTTGATGGAGAATGGATAGGGAACTAAAGGTCATGCTATTTGATGGAGAATGGATAGGGAACTATAGGTCATGCTATTTGATGGAGAATGGATAGGGAACTATAGGTCATGCTATTTGATGGAGAATGGATAGGGAACTAAAGGTCATGCTATTTGATGGAGAATGGATGGAACTATAGGTCATGCTATTTGATGGAGAATGGATAGGGAACTATAGGTCATGCTATTTGATGGAGAATGGATAGGGAACTATAGGTCATGCTATTTGATGGAGAATGGATAGGGAACTATAGGTCATGCTATTTGATGGAGAATGGATAGGGAACTATAGGTCATGCTATTTGATGGAGAATGAATGGATAGGGAACTAAAGGTCATGCTATTTGATGGAGAATGGATAGGTCATGCTATTTGATGGAGAATGGATAGGAACTATAGGTCATGCTATTTGATGGAGAATGGATAGGGAACTATAGGTCATGCTATTTGATGGAGAATGGATAGGGAACTATAGGTCATGCTATTTGATGGAGAATGGATAGGGAACTATAGGTCATGCTATTTGATGGAGAATGGATAGGGAACTAAAGGTCATGCTATTTGATGGAGAATGGATAGGGAACTATAGGTCATGCTATTTGATGGAGAATGGATAGGGAACTATAGGTCATGCTATTTGATGGAGAATGGATAGGGAACTAAAGGTCATGCTATTTGATGGAGAATGGATAGGGAACTATAGGTCATGCTATTTGATGGAGAATGGATAGGGAACTATAGGTCATGCTATTTGATGGAGAATGGATAGGGAACTATAGGTCATGCTATTTGATGGAGAATGGATAGGGAACTATAGGTCATGCTATTTGATGGAGAATGGATAGGGAACTATAGGTCATGCTATTTGATGGAGAATGGATAGGGAACTATAGGTCATGCTATTTGATGGAGAATGGATAGGGAACTATAGGTCATGCTATTTGATGGAGAATGGATAGGGAACTATAGGTCATGCTATTTGATGGAGAATGGATAGGGAACTAAAGGTCATGCTATTTGATGGAGAATGGATAGGGAACTATAGGTCATGCTATTTGATGGAGAATGGATAGGGAACTATAGGTCATGCTATTTGATGGAGAATGGATAGGGAACTATAGGTCATGCTATTTGATGGAGAATGGATAGGGAACTAAAGGTCATGCTATTTGATGGAGAATGGATAGGGAACTATAGGTCATGCTATTTGATGGAGAATGGATAGGGAACTATAGGTCATGCTATTTGATGGAGAATGGATAGGGAACTATAGGTCATGCTATTTGATGGAGAATGGATAGGGAACTAAAGGTCATGCTATTTGATGGAGAATGGATAGGGAACTATAGGTCATGCTATTTGATGGAGAATGGATAGGGAACTAAAGGTCATGCTATTTGATGGAGAATGGATAGGGAACTATAGGTCATGCTATTTGATGGAGAATGGATAGGGAACTAAAGGTCATGCTATTTGATGGAGAATGGATAGGGAACTAAAGGTCATGCTATTTGATGGAGAATGGATAGGGAACTATAGGTCATGCTATTTGATGGAGAATGGATAGGGAACTAAAGGTCATGCTATTTGATGGAGAATGGATAGATGGAACATAGGATGCTAGACTGGATGGATAGGGAACTAAAGGTCATGAGACAGATGGGAACTATAGGTCACTGATGGAGAATGGATAGGGAACTATGGTCATGCTATTTGATGGAGAATGGATATAGGAACAGTCAGTGTCCCAATCATGCCACATTTGATGGGAATGGACAAGACAATGGATGGAAGAAGTGTTGATGGACAACGGAACGGTCATGTTTTGATGGAGAATAGGTTCCATGTTAAAAGCCCTCATCTTACTCATCTCAGTTGTTGTTATGGACAACAGAACGGTCATGTTCCCCCGGTAGGGTCCACGTTAAAATAGCCCTCTCTTACTCATCTCAGCAGTGTTGTTGGGACAACAGAACGCTGTTCCCCGGTAGGTTCCATAGGGAAAGCTAAAAGCCCTCTGCTTACTCATCTCAGCAGTGTTGTTGGGACAACAGAACGTCTGTTCCCCGGTAGGTTCCACGTTAAAAGCCCTCTCTCTTTCTCAGCAGTGTTGTTAGGACAACAGAATGCTGTTCCCCTGGTAGATTCCACGTTAAAAGCCCTCTCTCATCTCACTCATCTCAGGTTCAGTGCTATTGTTGGATAGGACAACAGAACGCTGTTCCCCGGTAGGTTCCACGTTAAAAGCCCTCTCTATCTCAGCAGTGTTGTTAGGACAACAGAACGGTTCCCCTATTCCACATTAAAAGATCATCTCAGCAGTGTTGTTAGGACAACAGAACGGTCTGTTCCCCCGGTAGGTTCCATGCTATTAAAAGCTCTTCACTCATCTCAGCAGTGTTGTTAGGACAACAGAACGTCATGTTCCCCGAGTAGGTTCCACGTTAAAAGCCCTCTCTCACTCATCTCAGCAGTGTTGTTAGGACAACAGAACGCTGTTCCCCTGGTAGATTCCAAGTTAAAAGCCCTCTCTCTCATCTCAGCAGTGTTGTTAGGACAACAGAACGCTGTTCCCCCGGTAGGTTCCACGTTAAAAGCCCTCTCTTACTCATCTCAGCAGTGTTGTTAGGACAACAGAACGCTGTTCCCCCGGTAGGTTCCACGTTAAAAGCCCTCTCTCACTCATCTCAGCAGTGTTGTTATGACAACAGAACGCTGTTCCCCGGTAGGTTCCACGTTAAAAGCCCTCTCTCACTCATCTCAGCAGTGTTGTTATGACAACAGAACGCTGTTCCCCCGGTAGGTTCCACGTTAAAAGCCCTCTCTCACTCATCTCAGCAGTGTTGTTAGGACAACAGAACGCTGTTCCCCCGGTAGGTTCCACGTTAAAAGCCCTCTCTCACTCATCTCAGCAGTGTTGTTATGACAACAGAACGGTGTTCCCCCTGGTAGGTTCCACGTTAAAAGCCCTCTCTCACTCATCTCAGCAGTGTTGTTAGGACAACAGAACCCTAGGTTCCACGTTAAAAGCCCTCTCTCACTCATCTCAGCAGTGTTGTTATGACAACAGAACGGTGTTCCCCCTGGTAGGTTCCACGTTAAAAGCCCTGTCTCACTCATCCACTGGCAGCTGCCTTGTGGTCCACAGGCGCCTTGCAACCAGTTGGAGTTTGTCTGTCAGGTTTGACTGTTTTCCTCGAGTCTCTTCATCTGGTTGATTCCTACCATTCACAAAGGCACTTCCTGTATATAATGCAAACGAAAGAAAGTAGCATTTTCAACTTTCAAAGTGAATAGAAACAGAGAAAGGCCAATCATGGTGCTTCCCAGAACAAAAGATGAGGCCCCTTATATACTCAATATAATTCACTTGTCAATACTGCTTAAAAACAAGCAATGACCACTTGTTACTTCTGGGGGAAATGATGAGTATTTATTATTATTTATACACACAGTTTCTATTCACTTTGACCACATAGAAAACATATTTGTCTGACTGAAATCAGCTGTTATGGAGCATAGATAGAGGATGAATCTGTTGTGTGGTAATTAACAGCTCACCAATAGACTTATCAATGTGGGAATAGGGTTTAATGAGGCACTATGAAAGGCTGAGAAAATAGATTTAAAACACAATAATAAAATGTTCAGAAAATATAATAAACCTCGTCGCCGTAAGTCAACACAGCAACGACCACCACATTGATCCGCACAGTCACATGTAAACAGAGTGACTCATCGTGAGACTCTGGCAACGTTTCTCACATTCAGAATTCAACGAAACCCCATCACGGTTCTACACCCAAGTCATTAACTCCATCATAATGGCTTCTATAGGGCTGCTGTCAAGGACACGATTTCTTCCATTGGAAGTAGCGTTCAGAGATTCTGACGGTTATTGAACGGAGCAAACCGTCTCAGAGGTACCTTTATGTTTACATTACTACACCGGACGCTCTGCTTCAGTAGCGTAGCTCTACAACCAGACATGAGCACATTACATTTGTCAAATACTTGAGCTGCACTTGATTTAGTTTGTCTGGTACACAGGAACCAATGGACTAATCAGACAAGTGCCAACTCCATAAATAGTAAATCAAGCGCAGCTCAAATATCTTTAAGAATCGAACTCGGATCAGGCCCCAAAGCGGTTTTGTCTTTTAAATCCTAGATCATCTTTCCTACTCTGAGACGTTCCGTGAATACGGGCCCCCGGGTGTCTAACAGAGGGGTGTTGTCTTTAATCTCTTATGGCAATACATTTCATGGCTACGGCTTCTCATCAGATAAGACACTGACATCAGGGCCTGTACTCATAAAGCGCCTCAGAGTGCTGATCCAGGATCAGGTCCTCCTAGTCTAATGCTATCTTTTTCAATATGATTTTTATAAGGCTAAACTGATCCCAGATCAGCACTAGGATCTGGTCCTCTCTCTAGTATTCATTATGATCTAAAAGGCTAACCTGATCCCAGATCAGCACTAGGATCCCAGTATTCATTATGATCTAAAAGACTAACCTGATCCCAGATCAGCACTAGGATCTGGTCCTCTCTAGTATTCATTATGATCTAAAAGGCTAACCTGATCCCAGATCAGCACTAGGATCTGGTCCTCTCTCTAGTATTCATTATGATCTAAAAGGCTAACCTGATCCCAGATCAGCACTAGGATCTGGTCCTCTCTCTAGTATTCATTATGAGCTAAAAGGCTAACCTGATCCCAGATCAGCACTAGGATCTGGTCCTCTCTCTAGTATTCATTATGATCTAAAAGGCTAACCTGATCCCAGATCAGCACTAGGATCTGGTCCCCTCTAGTATTCATTATGATCTAAAAGGCTAACCTGATCCCAGATCAGCACTAGGATCTGGTCCTCTCTCTAGCATTCATTATGATCTAAAAGGCTAACCTGATCCCAGATCAGCACTCTTACATGGCGCTTCATTATGAACACTGGCCCAGACATTCACACATACAGTAAGTCTCCATTCCATCTGTCCTTCTCCATATTGACAGGGGAAGTGTGTTGTGTTCATCGCTCCCGAGTGGCGCAGCGGTCTAAGGCACTGCATCTCAGTGCAATGGAGTTGTGTCCCTACAATCCCTGGTTCGAATCCAGGCTGTATCATATCCGCCCGTGATTGGGAGTCCCACAATTGGCCCAGTGTCGTCCGGGTTTGACCGGGGGGTAGGCCGTCATTGTAAATAAGAATTTGTCCTTAACCGACTCGCCTAGTTAAATAAAAGGTTAAAATAATAATAATAAGTGTTTTAAATAATCACACGGCCATATTGATACGAGACGTGATGTCCTTACAGCTTCTATCCCTGTATTTAGGATCCGTTGTGGTCCACACAGTCCCTGATGCAAAGCCTCCTGCTGCTACGTGGTGCTGTAATACTCAGCACCGCACGGTTCTGACTTGATCTGGTCTGCTGTGAGTTGGAGGTAGTTCTGTCCCTGACCTATGGTCCTGGTACACACGTACCACTCCTTCATGTTGGACACCGTCGGAGCCAGCGAGAGCCTGGAGGACGAGCAGTTAGTCCGCGAAGCTACGTAATCCCGGGAACTACGTTTCCCAAGAATCCCTGTGAACGACAGGTCTATGGGTTCGGAGGTAGGAGAGGACTTGAGTGCGTTGAGGTGGATCTTCATGTGTTTTCGGAGGGAGCTGGGGTGCGTGTAGGACTTGAAGCAGCCGTGGGACTTGCAGTCGTACGGTTTGGCGCTGGTGTGAACCTGCGAGTGCTTCTTACGGTCACTACTGTTGGCAAATTTCCTCAGGCAGCCGGGGAACTCACACTGAAATGGCTTCTCACCTAGAGAGAGAGGTGACAGGTGTTATGGGGAGGAAATACAATGATGACGTCAGTCACAGGACCAAACATCTTCAACACGGCAGTGTAGCCTAGTGGTTAGAGCGTTGGACTAGTAACCGGAAGGTTGCAAGTTCAAACCCCCGAGCTGACAAGGTACAAATCTGTCGTTCTGCCCCTGTAGGCAAAATAAGAATTTGTTCTTAACTGACTTAAATAGAGGTTAAAAAAAAAAAAAAAACACAACATACCTGTTAACCCTACTGATGTGTTCGCCCACCCTACTGATGTCCGCGCTCCACCCTACTGATGTGTACCGCGCTCCACCCTACTGATGTGTACCGCGCTCCAACCTACTGATGTGTACCGCGCTCACCCTACTGATGTGTACCGCGCTCCACCCTACTGATGTGTACCGCGCTCCACCCTTGATGTGTAAACTGAAAAACCACCCTACTGCGTGTACCGCGATCACCCTACTGATGTGTAACCCTACTGATGTTACCGCGCTCCACCCTACTGATGTGTACCGCGCTCCACCCTACTGATGTGTACCGCGCTCCACCCTACTGATGTGTACCGCGCTCCACCCTACTGATGTGTACCGCGCTCCACCCTACTGATGTGTACCGCGCTCCACCCTACTGATGTGTACCGCGCTCCACCCTACTGATGTGTACCGCGCTCCACCCTACTGATGTGTACCGCGCTCCACCCTACTGTTGTGTACCGCGCCCACCCTACTGATGTGTACCGCGCTCCACCCTACTGTGTGTACCGCGCTCCACCCTACTGATGTGTACCGCGACCACCCTACTGTGTGTACCTACCCTACTGATGTGTACCGCGCTCCACCCTACTGTGTGTACCGCGCTCCACCCTACTGATGTGTACCGCGCCACCCTACTGATGTGTACCGCGCTCCACCCTACTGACCGCGACCACCCTACTGTGTACCGCGCCACCCTACTGCGTGTACCGCGACCACCCTACTGATGTACCGCTCCACCCTACTGCGTGTACCGCTGACCCTACTGTGTGTACCGCGACCACCCTACTGCGTGTACCGCGACCACCCTACTGATGTGTACCGCGACCACCCTACTGTGTGTACCGCGCTCCACCCTACTGATGTGTACCGCGCTCCACCCTACTGATGTGTACCGCGCTCCACCCTACTGATGTGTACCGCGCTCCACCCTACTGATGTGTACCGCGCTCCACCCTACTGATGTGTACCGCGCTCCACCCTACTGATGTGTACCGCGCTCCACCCTACTGATGTGTACCGCGCTCCATCTGTCAGCCTCGAGTTGATGTAGCTGCATGAAATCTGTCAAACAGTGTCACTTCACTGACTGAGAACAATGTCCCTTTTCTACAGCTGGCTTCCCTGGACCTTCCCTTTAAAAGGTCCTTCAAACCCCACCACAGTGTAGTCTACTACTCCACAAACAGGCTACTTCCTGAATAGGACTGTGTGTGGAACATGTAAACATGATGACGTGCTCTGCCTGTCTGGCAAGCAGTGGCTAACCTACTGTATATACATCTGAAATGTTGTCCCATTGTTTAGTTGTAGTATAGGCCCAATGACGCCAAGTAGAATAACATAACCTTTCACTATGGAATGAAGGAGACGAAAGGGTAGGTTCTTTGTTGGCATTCCCAGTGTCCTTTATGGAACAAAATCTACATACCTGTGTGCGTGCGCGTGTGAATCTTGAGGTTTTCCGACCGAGCAAACACTTTCCCGCAGTCTGGGAAAGTGCAGGAGAACGGTTTCTCCCCAGTGTGTACCCTGATGTGGTTTATCAGTTTATATTTGGCTTTAAACGCCTTTCCTTCTCTCAGGCATTCTTCCCACATACAAACATGGCTCAGGGGCTCGAGCCCAGCGACGTGCTCGGTGCTTACGTGGTCCACCAGCTCGTGCATGGAGCTGAAAGTTTGGTCGCATATCCTTTGTTTTGAAGTTCGGTCACGGTGCTCGTGGTCCGTCCATTTGCAGACCAGCTCGGGCTTTATCGGCCTGTTGTTGTTGGTGGAGTATTCCGCATAGGCGCCCGTGGTGGAAGCGCGCGGTGAAGGAGAAGCGATGTATGAGATCATGGAATTGTTATTGCGGAGCAGAGAGTGGCCATTGTGGCGATGGCGACCACCCGGCCGCTGCATGGTAGTAAAGACGGGCCTCGGGCTGGCTGTCTTGCCTTTCTCTGTCCGTTATGCTTCCTGCGGCTGCAGATAGAAACCGCGCTGATTTGGGGAAACCACGTTGATCTTAACGCGGTCCGCCCAGGTTTTGGACTACCGAGGAGCATGAGGCATATTCTGTAAATTGGCCGTAAACCCGGTTAGAACCAGGTGGTCCGTCCCCACATAGTTGTAAGAAAAACTGGCAGATCTATGACCGTATCCCAATGGTGTAAAATGGTGTCCTCTCTTCATCACCTATTCCTCAGCTCAGGCGGCACTGATTTGAAAAACAGAAGAAAGCAATATGGCGGATGAAGGTGATTTATTTCCTCACTCCAGTCTTTTCAGATCAGTGGATTCGAAGGAAAGGAGATGAGAATATACTCGGAATTATTGAGATGCGCCCCCCAGTGGTAAGCACGAGGACGCTCGCCAAGTGAACATCTGTGGCATCTATAGGCCGGGCCCACATATGCATAATGTCAATGCCCTCTACAGCCGATCGTGAGAAGCCAGATTTACTTCAAATTTAATCCATGTTGGTTGATGGGTTTTTTCCTCCCCCGATTAGCAAAAATAAACGTTGTTTTCTTTTTGCCACGTTTGATTTTGTTATAAACTATATCCTTTCTATCTAAATGATTTGATAGTTGTGGCCACAACCATATATTTACTAAATGTAAAACGTGGAATTGTAAGAAATTACACTTTTCATTGGGCATTTGTCACATAATTGAATTGGCAATAGAATATGAAATATTTCGTTTGCAGAATATCCACTTGTCATTCTATATATGGTTTGACACATTCAGTGGACAGTAAGGAACATGGGATGTTCCAAAATTAAAAGTCTTGAAGATTCTGCTAATAATTTGGAATCGGATTTCCAACATTTGCAATTGTATTTTGGTCCTCTAGCTGTTTTCTTGTATCTTCCTCTGCGCCTCCAACAGGACAGGGTTTGTGTTTTCTGTTTCCACAGAGACACTTCATTCTCTCAGACTGAAAGGTTGGTCTTTCCCTCCAACCCAGAGCTGCAGGGCTGCCTTTGAACTCGACTCACTCCTGTGGTGTTTCCAGCGGGACAAAAGAGGTAGGGCCGTGCGTAACTGTAACCATGGAGCAATGGAACTTTTTTTTGGGGGGGGGGGGTCATTCTTCTCTTTGCTGTAAGTCCATCTTATTCACTTTAAACATAAATCTCCTTGGGGGTTTTATTTGGGCCTGATGAAATTGTATGGCTGAGGTGCATCAGTTAAAACAGATGTTAGCTTTGATCTGACATAACATATGGTAAGCTTGCAAAATGTATTATTAAACGCTTGTGTGTGTGTTGTGTGAGTGAAAATATATACTTTCCACACAACTGAATGTATTTTCCCCCCCATCACTATTCAGCATTCAAGCAACGTAAAGGAAGTGACTGGTTTCACATTCAGGATTTCGCCAAACATTTGTCATTTTCCCGTTAAGACTTTCCAGAGTAATAAAAAATGGGCGGAGCAAGCATCGATTAGTCATGAAACGCTTGCCTGTAATTGGTGGAATGGCTAGGATCGGGATGAGCTGCAGTGGCCAATTAGAGTGCGTTTGGTGAACACCCGGGGTTCTGTAAAAAGGGGAGGTAAGAAGTGCCCTTTGAAGACCCCGGGATAAGCATTTTCACCTTGTAGTGAACAGTCATACTTACAAACAGCATTCTGAACATTTACCACAAGACCTTTATTCATTCCCGGGTAAATGACCTGGCACATTCCCGTTGAGACTTCTGCAAAACTATTCATTCACAGTTTGGGGAAGTTTTTTTCTCCTTGGGGTGCTTAGGAATTATCTGGAATGTGTTTTGCGGCAAGATATTGAGTCCTCATTTGAGAAAGAAACATTTTTTATTTGGAGCTTTTGGACACTTCTTCAACCGCTTTCTACGCACGCCGACACTTCACATATTTACTTTGCGCATCGTTCCATTCATCGAGCCCAGGATCGTGCTGTGATGCTGTTGGAGGGAGGTCACCAGCAATCAGGCTCAGGGGTCAGTGCGAGCGCGTTCCAAAGGCACCACTCAGCGCATTCACCAGTCGAGATGCAGGAGAGAGACCCCAGCTTTATGGAGTCGGTCCACATCGCCAGCCAGGGACCCGGGTATGGCCCATCCTACGCCAACTCCACACGGGACTTTATCCTGCGTAACCGGGGATACGGAGACTCTTCCCCTGCCAGCGATCAGCACTCTCTCCTCAGGACTATGGCTGGGTCTCTCCATCACTCACACGTAGAGGGCCAGGGGCATGGACACCTCCTCTTTCCCGGGATGCACGACCAGCACCACGGCTCTGCTAACGTGCTGGGCGGCCGGTTGGGACTACCAGGGGAGGTATTCGGGAGAGCGGACCAGTATCACCATGTTTCCGGTCCAAGGAGCGATCCTTACGGCCAATATGGGGCCATGGGTCACAACATGGGCATGTCAGCTCACCACCATCATCACCCAGCCGCGTTCTTCCGCTTCATGCGACAGCAGTGCATCAAACAAGAGTTGATCTGCAAGTGGCTAGACCCGGAACAGCCCGACGGGGCGAGTCGGTGCTGTGGCAAGACCTACGGCACCATGCACGAGCTGGTTACGCACGTCTCCGTGGAGCACGTCGGTGGGCCCGAGCAGAGTAGCCACACCTGCTTCTGGGAAGAGTGCCCACGCGAGAACAAATCGTTCAAGGCCAAATACAAGCTGGTGAATCATATTCGGGTGCACACTGGAGAGAAGCCTTTCGCGTGTCCGTTCCCCGCGTGCAGCAAGGTCTTTGCGCGCTCTGAGAACTTGAAGATACACAAGAGAACTCACACAGGTAATTTAAAACGAAATATAACCTCATTATTGTTATGTTGTGTTACTTTTTATATATTTTTTTACTTTAGTTTATTTGCTAAATATTTTCTTACCTCTTCTTGAACTGCACTGTTGGTTATTAAGGACTTGTAAGTAAGCATTTCACGGTAAAGTCTACACTTGTTGTATGTGACAAATAAAGTTAGATTTAATTTTGATTTGATGTCTGCAGGTTGAATATATCATGGATATAAACGTCAGTTTCAGATATCTGCTTAGAGTGTTGTATGAAGTGAGGTTGTTTAGAAGGTGTATAGGTACGTGTCCCCAGGCTGGTGTACTCTGCCTGTGTCCTCAAAATGATTCATAACTCCCCTGTTTTTATTTGTTGATGTGCTTTGGGTTTTATCGGCGGGGCCTATAACTAAATCCTATCAGATATTTGAAAACAACTGTGACTGTATTTAAACCAACAAACTCATTTAGACTAATCCCCTCATTCTGTCTCCTCCAGGGGAGAAACCGTTCATGTGTGATTTCTTCGGCTGCGACAGACGCTTCGCCAACAGCAGTGACCGCAAGAAACACCTGCACGTTCACACGTCTGACAAGCCCTATCTGTGCAAGAAGTGTGTCAAGTCCTACACACACCCCAGCTCTCTGAGAAAACATATGAAGGTCAGTTTTCTCTCTTTGCCAAAATATACTTCTCCTGGACAACTTTGTTCTGTGACAAAATTGTGGTCATCTTTGAGGGAGTGTTTTTTGACAGATTTGTTTTTATTTATTTTAGGTGCATGATTCTTTGTCAGTAGCAGACACTTCGCCCGGAGCCAGCAGCGGGTATGAGTCCTCGACGCCCCCGAGTTTAGTGTCCCCTGCCTCGGAGACCCAGAGCACCATGTCCCCGGACTCTGCGGTCCTCGGTAGCGGACACAGCAACCTCTCGTCCAACTTCAGTGAGTGGTATGTCTGAGGACCACACTCAAGACTAACGGGAAAACGACGGCAAGAAAAGAAGGAAAAACAGGCAAAAGATACAATGAGCATCTGACTGGCCTAAATGGACGCTTTACGCGCGATTGAAATATGAATCAAGAACGTTGCACTAAAACATTGGAAGCCAAAGAAGAAAATGTCTTATGTAAAAAACAAACGTTATTTTTCTTTCGATGGTTGTTTAATTATCAGTCTTTCGTTGTCATTTCGAGATCGGTTATTTTTATAGTTGTTTGGGAGTTTGAGGCTGAACATGAAATATTTTAAAGTATTTTAAATAAGTGCCAAAGTTAACCTTAGTTTAATTGTGCACATTTAAAAAAAATTGGAAACATGTTTTTGTTGAAGTTGAATATGCGTTGTCCTCCATGAACGACCTCTTGCGCAGTTGAGACATCATTTATATCAAACGAAAGTTGCTGTATTGTTTTTCTGTAAGTTTATTATGTTAACAAACGTTAGTAAAATGAATCTGATGTTTAAAATGCCTGTTTTAATTCCTTTTTAAATTCGTGTCTCTGTAAATGTTTTGCATTAATAGAAAGTTCAGTTTGAACGCTCCCTGCACCAACAAGTATGATATGGAATGTATACAAGTCTCAATTGTATATTTACCCTACTGATATGTAAGATAATAAATTACTTTTATGCATAAATTATCATGCGTCTATTGTTCATCAATTCAATGATTCGTTATTTATGTGGAGAAGGGATTACTTAATCCTTAATATGGCTGGACAATTTGGATTGATCGCCACCAAACGATTGTTTATGAGAAATACAACATGTTTTGTTATTTCATGTTTGTTCGTTTAAAAAAAAAAGGTCATTGAAATGAGACCCCTTTAGTTTATTAATTCGACCATTTTAAAAACAAAACATATTGTACATGACTGTATTTTACACGAGTGAAATCAGCGAGGATAACAAGTCTGGAGCGGTGTTCGAATACCCATGCTAACATACCGTGGACCTGACACTCAATTTACATCGCAAATAGTATTTTAACACCGCGCCAGTCATTTCTTACAGGTTGGAGTTTACACGGCCTGCTGTGTTCTGATTTTATTCGTCATTGCAGTGGACAATAACGAGAGACGATACAACAGGAAATAACGGTGAAAGAGTTGGGGGAAAAAGTCTACAGGCCAACCCAAATAAACCCAGATATAGACCTAATTCCATCATTTCAGTTTTTATAGATTTTTTCCCCATTTCCAGAGAATAATGAAGATACATTGATATTGTACATGACTGTATTCTACTGTATGACACTAACATTACATTTTGAAAATATAGGAATAATGGATTTCTTCTAGGTTTATCTCCGTAAAAGTCCACAAATTCCAAATGTCACTCGAAATGCCTACTATGTTGATAATATTCAACATCATTGTTGTTCATATCATTTGAAAAGGTAGGAAAACAGGCGAGAAGGTGAGAAAACAGATGGACAAAGAAGTAAAACGAGACTTTGCATTATAAAAGTAGGTTACTGTATGGTCCATTCAATCTAAATACATTGAAACCCCTCAAGCTCTACTGACGTCCTTCTACGTAAGTCCTTCTACGTCCGGTTACTCGATTTGATTGGAAGACGGAGCACACTCCCCTGTCATACGTCATTACTACGCTCCCTTCACCCGGACAGACATGGCGGCGTACATGATCACTTCAACCCTGCAAAGAGTTTTGCTTGTTGCTAAGGTGAGCTGTCAGTTATTGCAACCTTAATCTTGTCGCTAGTTATTTGAAATTCATGAAGAGCTCTTGCAAAACCGAAATGCCTTTTAATGCAAGTTTCTAGCACCACACAATCGGACATCTGTTCGCTAGCCTGCCAAGCTAGCAAGTCTGTCTGTCACTCACAAACCTTCTCTCAAGCCGCCTCTCTTCTTTTGAAGTTTGTAAGATGTAAGCATTCTCTACTCTATCTGACATTTAAACGTTTAATTTCGCGGTATAAATGTTTAAGTTATTCGTATTAGAGAATGTACAGCTTCGTCCGTTCCTCCTCTGTCAATGTCAAAGCGTCCAACCCGTTAGCATCTTGCTAATAAGTTGTTACACTATATAATACAATCCTGAACTGGTCGAACCTTCACCACATGACTAAATGTAACTGTCTTTGAATGAAAAACTGTCCTTGAATGTAACGTTGTGACCTGAACAACAATCGTATATCGGGATATGCCTTCGTTCCAGCTCAGCAATCCTGGGCGCTGTTGGTGTAATAGAAACAACACAGCTGCCATCACATTTAACCTTCACCTCTTTGTGATGTTCGGCATGTGTCCATTATAAAGAATAGCGAAGAGTGGTGTTTCTGATGTTTGCGTGTGGTACTGTAACGTTCATGTTTCTGAAATGTTTCCCTGCAGCATGCCTCTTTCCAGTCCAGATGCTGTGTGGCGTCCAGTCGAGTCCAGTACTCCACTGTCTATGATTCCAATGAGAAGGTAACATATGATTCACAAGGATGCATGGAAGGCTAGGACCAATGTTCCCTCAATTTTTTTTTGTTTGGGGGGGGGCTATTGGAGCATAATGTAGGCCTGCCGACAAAACCAATGGAGCACATCTCATAACATTTAAACATGCAAATAGCTTTTGATATATATCCCACAGGGGATTGAAAGACAGCTCATGGGCCAATAGAATTCTACTCCGTTGTGCTCCAGCTCTGCCTACAACATCACAGACTCAATCTTGCAAAGCTTGATTTGTTTTGGCTTGTTGCATTGAAAAGGGGCTGATATAATGTTGATTTGATCACAGAAAAAAACTTTTTCCTTCGGAAAGTATTGAGACCCCTTGACTTTTTCCACATTTTGTTACATTACAGCCATTTTCTAAATGGATTAAATCATCACCCCCCCACCCCATAATGACAAAGCAAAAACAGTAGAATTTGTTTTGCTAATTTTTAAAAATTATATAAAAAAACTGAAATCACATTTTCATACACTACTGGTCAAAAGTTGTACAACACCGCATCATTCAAGGGATTTTCTTTATTTTTGACAATTTTCTACATTGTAGAATAATATTGAAGACATCAAAACTATGAAATAACACATATGGAATCATGTAGTAACCAAAAAAAGTGTTAAACAAATCCAAATATATTTTATATTCTTCAAAGTAGCCACCCTTTAACTTGATGACAGCTTTGTACACTCTTGGCATTCTCTCAACCAGATTCACGAGGTAGTCACCTGGAATGCATTTCAATGAACAGGTTTGCCTTCTTAAAAGTTAATTTGTGTTATTTCTTTCCTTAATGCGTTTGAGCCAGTCAGTTGTGTTGTGACAAGGTATGGGTGGTATTGTCATTGAGGCAAAAAGTGGCTATTTGAATAATCTCTCAGTCCCTGCCACTGAAAAACATCCCCAAAGCATGATGCTGCCACCTCCATGCTTCACCGTAGGGATGGTGCCAGGCTTCCTCCAGAAGTGATGCTTGACATTCAGGCGAAAGAGTTCAATCTTGGTTTCATCAGACCAGAGAATCTTGTTTCTCGTGGTCTGAAAGTCTTTAGGTACCTATTGCCAAACTCCAAGCAGGCTGCCATGTGCCTTTTACTGAGGAGGCTGCCATGTGCCTTTTACTGAGGAGGCTGCCATGTGCCTTTTACTGAGGAGGCTGCCATGTGCCTTTTACTGAGGAGGCTGCCATGTGCCTTTTACTGAGGAGGCTGCCATGTGCCTTTTACTGAGGAGGCTGCCATGTGCCTTTTACTGAGGAGGCTGCCATGTGCCTTTTACTGAGGAGGCTGCCATGTGCCTTTTACTGGGGAGGCTGCCATGTGCCTTTTACTGAGGAGTGGCTTCTGTCTGGCCACTCTACCATAAAGGCCTGATTGGTGGAGTGATGCAAAGATGCTTGTCCTTCCCGAAGGTTCTCCCATCTCCACAGAGGACCTCTGGAGCTCTGTCAGAGTGACCATTTGGTTCTTGGTTCCCTTCCTGACCAAGGCCCTTCTCTCCTGATGGATCAGTTTGGCCGGGAGGCTCTAGGAAGGAGGGTCCAAACATCTTCCATTGAAGAATGATGGAGGCCACTGTGTTCTTGGGGACCTTTAATGCTGCAGACATGTTTTGGTACCCTTCCCCAGATCTGTGCCTCGACACAATCCTGTCTCTGAGCTCTACGGACAATTCCTTCGTCCTCATGGCTTGGTTTTTGCTCTGACATGCACTGTCAACTGTGGGCCCTTGTCTAGACAGGTGTGTGCCTTTCCAAATCATGTCTAACCAATTGAATTTACCACAGGTGGACTCCAATCAAGTTGTAGAAACATCTCAAGGATGATCAATGATAACAGGATGCACCTGAGCTCAATTTCGAGTCTCATAACGAAGGATCTGAATACTACTAAGCTATTTTTATTTTTTTTATATACATTTGAAAACATTTCAAAAAACCCTTTATCGCTGTTTCACTATGGGGCAATGCGTGTAGATGCTGAGGATTTTAAACATCTTATTTAATCCATTCTAGAATGAGGCTGTAACGTAACAAAATGTGGAAAAATTCAAGGGGTCTGAATACTGTAGGCCCTGTCGAGCAAACTAATGGGGTGAACTCAGTGACGTTCAGTCTCTTGCGTCAGCGTCTGGAGGAGGTGCAGTGTAGAGGGAACATTGGATAGGAGTAGTATGGCTCACTGGGTGCAGGGTTGTCACATGATGTAAGGAAGGATGGGAGTAGTATGGCTCACTGGGTGCAGGGTTGTCACATGATGCAAGGAAGGATGGGAGTAGTATGGCTCACTGGGTGCAGGGTTGTCACATGATGCAAGGAAGGATGTGAGTAGTATGGCTCACTGGGTGCAGGGTTGTCACATGATGCAAGGAAGGATAGGAGTAGTATGGCTCACTGGGTGCAGGGTTGTCACATGATGCAAGGAAGGATAGGAGTAGTATGGCTCACTGGGTGCAGGGTTGTCACATGATGCAAGGAAGGATAGGAGTAGTATGGCTCACTGGGTGCAGGGTTGTCACATGATGCATGGAAGGATAGGAGTAGTATGGCTCACTGGGTGCAGGGTTGTCACATGATGCAAGGAAGGATAGGAGTAGTATGGCTCACTGGGTGGGGTTGTCACATGATGCAGGGTTGTCTCACTGGGTGCATGTCACATGATGCAAGGAAGGATAGGAGTAGTATGGCTCACTGGGTGCAGGGTTGTCACATGATGCAAGGAAGGATAGGAGTAGTATGGCTCACTGGGTGCAGGGTTGTCACATGATGCAAGGAAGGATAAGAGTAGTTCTGTATTGAAATTAAATACAGTACTTTGTGTTGACAGACCTCTGATTTAAAACAGTACTTTGTGTTGACAGACCTCTGATTTAAAAGCAGTACTTTGTGTTGACAGACCTCTGATTAAAAACAGTACTTTGTGTTGACAGACCTCTGATTTAAAAGCAGTACTTTGTGTTGACAGACCTCTGATTTAAAAACAGTACTTTGTGTTGACAGACCTCTGATTTAAAAACAGTACTTTGTGTTGACAGACCTCTGATTTAAAAACAGTACTTTGTGTTGACAGACCTCTGATTTAAAAACAGTACTTTGTGTTGACAGACCTCTGATTTAAAAACAGTACTTTGTGTTGACAGACCTCTGATTTAAAAACAGTACTTTGTGTTGGCAGACCTCTGATTTAAAAACAGTACTTGGTCATGACTTGTGGAGGTTTGTCAACCTGAGTCACACAGAATGTATTTTATTTGCTGCTTGCAGAGTATCTTTTCTCTCTAAATGTTACAAGGGGAAACCTTCATTTCCCTCCCCAATATAAACAACATGTCACATCCTCCTCGCTTTGTTCTTTCATCTTCAAACCGCCAACCTTGCCTCTGGCCATAGTGTTTAGCAGTAGGACAGGCAGGGGGTTGAGCTGTGAGTGTGGAGGGGAGGGGAGGGGGGGACAGAGGAAAGACGTTTCATTTAATAAGGTGTTCAGACCAGAGGAACGGAAAGACTGACAGAACCAGACGCTTTCACTTACTGTGTTTCTACGTGTTTACTGGTACACACACACACACACACACAGGAGCAAATAATTTGTTGTGACAATGAGTTCCCACACTAATCTCTTTCTTCCCTTTCACCCTACTAGACCTTTGATAAGATCCTCATTGCAAACAGAGGAGAGATCGCCTGCAGGGTAAGACTGTGTGTTAACTCAGCATCACTGGTTCTCAGGTTAAAAGACCGAGACCGGATGAAAGCCCCCCTAGCTACACCATGTCTCATCTCTCTACTGCGCCTATAGCAGGTCTATAGCCCCTCCTGAACATTATTATTATTACTGATGTATTGAATAGAAGCTGATAACACGTCTTCTTCATTGCCTCTGGCAGGTGATGAAAACATGTAAGAAGATGGGTATCAAAACAGTGGCGGTGCACAGTGATGTCGACGCCGGCGCGGTAAGTCTGTCTGGTCTGTAGGGTATTGCCAGAGGTATTGTGGTGGTGTGTTATATTGACCCCATACAGCCAGAGGTATTGTGGTGGTGTGTTATAATGACCCCATACAGCCAGAGGTATTGTGTTATAATGACCCCATACAGCCAGAGGTATTGAGGTATTATAGTAACCCCACACAGCCAGAGGTTTGAGGCATTATATTGACCCCATACAGCTAGAGGTATTGTGTTCTATTGACCCCATACAGCCAGAGGTATTGAGGTGGTGTGTTATATTGACCCCATACAGCCAGAGGTATTGTGTTATATTGACCCCATACAGCCAGAGGTATTGTGTTATTTTGACCCCATACAGCCAGAGGGATTGAGGTGGTGTGTTATATTGACCCCATACAGCCAGAGGTTGATTGTGTTATATTGACCCCATACAGCCAGAGGTATTGAGGTGGTGTGTTTTATTGACCCCATACAGCCAGAGGTATTGTGTTATATTGACCCCATACAGCCAGAGGTATTGTGTTATATTGACCACATACAGCCAGAGGTATTGTGTTATATTGACCCCATACAGCCAGAGGTATTGTGTTATATTGACCCCATACAGCCCAGAGGGATTGAGGTGGTGTGTTATATTGACCCCATACAGCCAGAGGGATTGTGTTATATTGACCCCATACAGCCAGAGGGATTGAGGTGGTGTGTTATATTGACCCCATACAGCCAGAGGGATTGTGTTATATTGACCCCATACAGCCAGAGGGATTGTGTTATATTGACCCCATACAGCCAGAGGTTTTGAGGTGGTGGTGTTATATTGACCCCATACAGCCCAGAGGTATTGTGTTATAATGACCCCATACAGCCAGAGGGATTGTGTTATAATGACCCCATACAGCCAGAGGTATTGTGTTATATTGACCCCATACAGCCCAGAGGTATTGTGTTATAATGACCCCATACAGCCAGAGGGATTGTGTTATAATGACCCCATACAGCCAGAGGGATTGTGTTATAATGACCCCATACAGCCAGAGGGATTGAGGTGTGTTATAATGACCCCATACAGCCAGAGGGATTGAGGTGTGTTATAATGACCCCATACAGCCAGAGGGATTGAGGTGTGTTATAATGACCCCATACAGCCAGAGGGGTTGTGTTATAATAACCGCTACATGAGAAGGTTAGTTGTATTTTCAGGCTGGTTTAATGACATAGAGGCCTTTAACTGGGTGTGAAATTGACTTTCCAGCACTGAGCTCCTCTATTGGTCAGACGGGTGGGTAGACACGGTTGTTTATTGGGCTCCTCTAGTTGCCAAGGTGACTAACATTCCAAAAGCGTTGACGTTGACCATGACACAGGGGGTAGATGGGGGACTGTTGAGTACCCACCAGAATTGTGTTAATTGTTGACCAGGACACAGGGGGTAGATGGGGGACTGTTGAGTATCCACCAAAACGTTGACCAGGACACGGGGGTAGATGGGGGACTGTTGAGTACCCACCAAAACGTTGACCAGGACACAGGGGGTAGATGGGGGACTGTTGAGTATCCACCAAAACATTGACCAGGACACCGGGGGTAGATGGGGGACTGTGTTAGTACCCCCGAAACGTTGACAGGACACAGGGGGTAGATGGGGGACTGTTGAGTATCCACCAGAAATGTTAACGTTGACCAGGACACAGGGGTAGATGGGGGACTGTTGAGTACCCACCAAAACGTTGACCAGGACACAGGGGGTAGATGGGGGACTGTTGAGTACCCATACCCAAATTGAGGTTGACCAGGACACCGGGGGTAGATGGGGGACTGTTGAGTACCCACCAAAGAGGTTGACCAGGACACAGGGGGTAGATGGGGGACTGTTGAGTATCCACCAAAACGTTGACAAGGACACAGGGGGTTTAGATGGGGGACTGTTGAGTACCCACCAAAACGTTAACCAGGACACCGGGGGTAGATGGGGGACTGTTGAGTACCCACCAAAACGTTGACCAGGACACAGGGGGTAGATGGGGGACTGTTGAGTACCCACCAAAACGTTAACGTTGACCAAGACACAGGGGGTAGATGGGGGACTGTTGAGTACCCACCAAAACGTTGACCAGGACACAGGGGGTAGATGGGGGACTGTTGAGTACCCACCAAAACGTTGACCAGGACACAGGGGGTAGATGGGGGGACTGTTGAGTACCCACCAAAACGTGCTCCGGAGGCTCTCCGGTTGATGTTAATATTGTTGTATGTCAATGGACCAGATGGACCAAGTGCGGCCCGTCAGATGGACCAGGTAATAGTGAGGTCCCATTGACCTGGGGATGTGTTGGGCAGGTTTTGAAGTGGTGTTTAGCTGTGGAGCAGACATGATGCCTCCCTTAGCACTTCTTTGTTAAGAGACGCAGGGAACCAACTGGCCTGTAATCCCCACCAAAACGTTGACACACACACACAGGGGGTACACACACACACACACACACACACCTACACACACACACACACACACCTACACACACACACACACTGACACACACACACTCCTACACACTTACACACACTCCTACACACACACCTACACACTCCTACACACACACACACACACTCCTACACACACCTACACACACGCACTCCTTCTGCCACCTTGTTGATCCAGATGTTGATGTTAATCCCGTGGAATGTGTCCTGGTGGTGACAGTGTCTGTCACCCAATCTGCTGAGGGTCTGGCTCCGTGGGGGGGCCGAGGACGGGGGCTGGTGATGTGAGATTTAGAAGATGATATGGCTGCCTGGCCTTGATGTTGTTTTCAAAATACCACTCTCACCCAATGGATAATTTATTTCTTGTTTTTACAACCTGTTTAATTGAACAGAAAAAGTCTGTCAGATGAATGGACCATAGTTGATGCTTTGGCTAGTTTGTCCTCTTGAATATTTAGTTATTTAAAATGATGCTGCAGAGATTTTGTATAATTTCAGCCAGTAGTTGAACGTAGCGCTCGAGCAAGAACGTCATCCATTTTGTGTGACATGTTGGGTCCTGCAAAAAAACCAAAGTGCTTAAGATCCCGTTCTGTCTATGGTGCCTCTGGTGTCTGTGGTGCCTCTGGTGCCCCTGGTGTCTGTGGGGTCTCTGGTGTCTGTGGTGCCTCTGGTGTCTGTGGTGCCTCTGGTGCCCCTGGTGTCTGTGGGGCCTCTGGTGTCTGTGGTGCCTCTGGTAGTGTCTGCGGTAGTGCCAGTGTCTGCGGTAGTGCCAGTGTCTGCGGTAGTGCCAGTGTCTGCGGTAGTGCCAGTGTCTGCGGTAGTGCCAGTGCCTGCGGTAGTGCCAGTGTCTGCGGTAGTGCCAGTGCCTGCGGTAGTGCCAGTGCCTGCGGTAGTGCCAGTGCCTGCGGTAGTGCCAGTGTCTGCGGTAGTGCCAGTGCCTGCGGTAGTGCCAGTGCCTGCGGTAGTGCCAGTGGTAGTGCCTGCGTCTGCGGTAGTGCCTGCGTCTGCGGTAGTGGTGGTAGCGGTAGTGGCTGTGGTAGCGGCTGTGGTACGGTGCGGCTGTGGTAGCGGTAGTGGCTGTGGTAGCGGCTGTGGTAGCGGCTGTGGTAGCGGCTGTGGTAGCGGCTGTGGTAGCGGTAGCGGCTGTGGTAGCGGCTGTGGTAGCGGTAGCGGCTGTGGTAGCGGTAGTGGCTGTGGTAGCGGTAGTAGCTGTGGTCCAGATGTGCTGTAGTAGCTGTGATTGTGGCTGTAGTAGCTGTGATAGTGGCTGTGGTAGCGGTGTAGCTGTGGTGCGGTAGTAGCTGTGGTAGTGGCTGTGGTAGCGGTAGTAGCTGTGGTAGTAGCTGTGGTAGCGGTAGTGGTAGCGGTAGTAGCTGTGGTAGCGGTAGTAGCTGTGGTAGTGGCTGTGGTAGCGGTTGTTTTCTGTGGTCTCGGTAGTAGCTGTATAATTAGCTGTGGTGCGGTAGTGGCTGTGGTTGCGGTAGTGGCTGTGGTAGCGGTAGTGGTCTGCGGTGTGTCTGCGGTAGCGGTAGTAGCTGTGGTGGTTGCTGTAGTGCCTGTGGTGGTAGCTGTGGTGGTAGCTGTGGTAGTGGTAGTGGCTGTGGTAGTGGCTGTGGTTGCGGTAATAATGGTCAGCCAGTGTGGTAGCGGTAGTAGCTGTGGTAGCGGTAGTAGCTGTGTCATCCAGTAGCTGTGATACTAGCGGTAGTTGTGTGCTGTGGTAGCGGTAGTGCTGTGGTGTCTGTGGTGCCTCTGGTGTGGTGCGGTGGTGCTGTGGTAGTAGCTGTGGTAGCTGTGGTAGTGGTAGTAGCTGTGGTAGTGGTAGTAGCTGTGGTAGTGCCAGTGCCTGCTGTGGTAGTGCCAGTGTAGCTGTGGTAGTAGCCAGTCTGTAGTAGCTGTGGTAGCAGTGTGGTGCGGTAGTGCTGTGGTAGTGCTGTGGTAGTGCCAGTGCTGTGGTAGTGCCAGTGCTGTCTGCCTGCGGTAGTGCTGTGTAGCGGTAGTAGCTGTGTAGCGGTAGTGCTGTGGTAGTAGCTGTGGTAGTGCCAGTAGTGTGGTAGTGCCAGTGTGGTGTGTAGTGTAGTGTCGTGCCGTAGTAGCTGTGGTAGCGGTAGTGCCAGTGTCGGTAGTAGTGCCAGTGCTGTGGTAGTAGTCGTAGTAGCTGTGGTAGCGGTAGTAGCCAGTGCCTGCGTAGTAGCTGTGGTAGTAGCTGTGGTAGCCAGTAGCTGTGGTAGTAGCTGTGGTAGTAGCTGTCGTGGTAGTGCTGTGGTGTCTGGTAGTAGCTGTAGTGCCAGTGCTGTGGTAGTGCCAGTGTCTGTGGTAGTGCCAGTGCTGTGGTAGCGGTAGTAGCTGTGGTGGTAGCTGTGGTAGTGCTGTGGTGCTGTGGTAGTGCCAGTGGTAGCTGTGGTAGTAGCTGTGTAGCTGCCAGTGCCTGTAGTAGCTGTGATAGTGGCAGTGGTGCGGTAGTGCCAGTGTGTGCGGTAGTAGCTGTGGTAGTGCCAGTGTCTGCGGTAGTGCCAGTGGTAGTGGCTGTAGTGCCAGTGATTGTGGCTGTAGCCAGCTGTGATAGTGCCTGTGGTAGCGGTAGTGCTGTGGTGCGGTAGTGCTGTGGTAGTGGCTGTGGTAGTGCCAGTGCTGTGGGTAGTGCTGTGGTAGCGGTGCGGTAGTGCCAGTGCCAGTGCTGTGGTAGTGCCTGCTGTGGTAGTGCTGTGGTAGTGCCAGTGCCTGCGGTAGTGCCAGTAGCCTGCCTGCGGTAGTGCCAGTGCTGTGGTGCGGTAGTGCCAGTGTCTGCGGTGCGGTAGTGCCAGTGTCTGCGGTAGTGCCAGTAGTAGCTGTGGTGGTGCTGTAGTGCCTGCGGTGGTAGTGCCAGTGGTAGCTGTGGTAGTGCCAGTGGCTGTGGTAGTGGCTGTGCCTGCGGTAATGCTGTGGTGCGGTGCTGTGGTGCCAGTGCCTGCTGTGGTAGTGCCAGTGCCTGCGTAGTGCCAGTGTGGTGCGGTAGTGCCAGTGGTAGCGGTAGTGCCAGTGCCTGCGGTAGTGCCAGGTGCTGTGCGGTAGTGCTGTGGTAGCCAGGTGCCTGTGGTAGTGCCAGTGGTAGCTGTGGTGCCAGTGCCTGTGGTAGTGCCAGTGCTGTGGTAGCGGTAGTGCCAGTGCCTGTGGTAGTGCCAGTGTGGTAGCGGTAGTGCCAGTGTCTGCGGTAGTGCCAGTCTGTAGTAGCTGTGGTAGTGGTAGTAGCTGTGGTAGTAGCTGTGGTAGTGCTGTCGTGCCGTAGTGCCTGTGGTAGCGGTAGTAGCTGTGGTAGCGGTAGTAGCTGTGGTAGCGGTAGTAGCTGTGGTGGTGGCTGTGGTAGTGTGGTAGCTGTGGTAGTAGCTGTGGTGGCTGTGGTAGTAGCTGTGGCTGTGCTGTGGTAGTAGCTGTGGTAGTGGTAGTAGCTGTGGTAGTGGTAGTAGCTGTGGTAGTAGCTGTGGTAGTGGTAGTAGCTGTGGTAGTAGCTGTGGTAGCTGTAGTAGCGGTAGTAGCTGTGGTAGTGGTAGTAGCTGTGGTAGTAGCGGTGGTAGCTGTGGTAGCGTAGTAGCTGTGGTAGTAGCTGTGGTAGTGGTAGTAGCGGTAGTAGCTGTGGTAGTGGTAGTAGCTGTGGTAGCTGTGGTAGTGGTAGTAGCTGTGGTAGTGGTAGTAGCTGTGGTAGTGGTAGTAGCGGTAGTAGCTGCGGTAGTGGTAGTAGCTGCGTAACATATGATTGAGGCTTGACGCTTTGGCCACATCTGAATAAATACTTGTTTTTCTCTGTGCCGCCTCAGGTCCATGTGAAGATGGCTGACGAGGCAGTGTGTGTAGGCCCCGCCCCCACCAACAAGAGCTACCTCAACATGGACGCCATCATGGACGCTATCAGGAAGACTGGATCCCAGGCCGTGAGATTTACGACACACACACACACACACACACACACACACACACACAGTTGTGTTTGCTGATGTGTTTTGAGACCTTTTCTCTTCTGTCTCTGAAGGTGCATCCAGGCTACGGCTTTCTGTCTGAAAATAAAGAGTTTGCCAAGAGACTGGTGAGTCGTGCTGTGATTTACAACTGTTGGGAACACACACACACACACACACACACCTCTCTGTATATGCCCTCTGTTTCCCTTATCAACAGGCTTCGGAAACCCCCGGAAGTTAATTTTATTAAGGGTGTGATTCTCCGGGTGAAAACCTGATATGAAAACTTAACACACAGATGCCAACAGACTCATGATAAGAAAATGTAACATCATCTTTCAAATTATTTTAAGTAATTTACTCTAAAGGAAAATGTTTTCTCAGTTATACCTCCACAATACATGGCCCCAATGTCCTGCAGACAGACACAAGACTTGACAACTTAAATAAAAGGTTAAATATCAAAAAATAAAAACCCGTCCAACGTTTAGCCGATGACACACACCGAACCATGCCGTTATGCAAGGCTGTGTTGGCACGGCAAATCTAAAACTCACCTCGTTCCACAGGTAAATAACAACATGCATATTTACCTCATGGTTAACTAAGTAGCTCTCCCACCATCATTCAATGTCCTAAAACAACCCTGACATCTCTCCCTCCCATTGAATGCATTCAGTTGTACAACTTACTAGGTTCCCCTTTTCCCTCTCTGCTGTGGCATATCATGCAAGGCACCCGAAGGTGGGCCGTAGTACATTGAAGCTCATCCCACAGGTAAATGGCCTATTTTCCTTACATTAGAACTAAAAAAAAAGTTGTTATTTTATTTTACCTTTATTTTACTAGGCAAGTCAGTGAAGAACAAATTCTTATTTTCAATGACGGCCTACCGGGGAACAGTGGGTTAACTGCCTGTTCAGGGGCAGAACGATCCCCGACTCCTATTGTGTTGCCCCGGAACAAGGCTCTTGCCCGGTATGTGAGCGGGCCGTCCGCTGCCTTATGGGAGCCTGCTGTGGAAATGGAGATGTCATTACATTAGCAACTCAAAGGACCTCCCCCTCCTGTAACACTGGGTGAATAGTTAGTGCCAGAGTTACGCATTGCAAAACCCTCTGGGGGTGAGGGGGGGGGGGGGGCAATGTCCGTATGGCTCGGGGTAAAGCCAGGGGGGATTAGGGTAAGGGTCCTGTTAGCATGAGAAAGAACCTCAGGCTGAATAGAGCTGGAGGGATACGGGGGATGGATGGAGTATAGTAGAATGTATTGTCCCTCAATGTGTCGGTGGACCCCCCCCCCCCTTTCAAAATAAATGTGTAATTATTTTTGGGGACTTTTGCAGACGAACACAAGCATTTCACACTTGTGTTGAGCACTCTAGGACACGTGCACCCACTTAACTCAGGGGTCCGATTACACCTCGTCTTACTGTTGGAGACTCAGTTGTTTGCGCCTGGCAGAGTGGCGTGTGGAGCTCCAGTGTGTTGAGAACAGCCTTTTGGACGTGCGAGGATGAGTCCGGTCTGAAAAGGCTCAGCCAGGGTTACTGTGATGTAAATAGTGAGATGTCACAACATGGCACCAGAGGGAGGAAGGATAGACGTTTGTCATTGTGTCTTCATTTAGAGCAGGGTTTCTTCAACTCTGTCCTTTTTTTCATTGCGTCCTCGTCTAAAGGACAGATGTCTGTTGTTGTTGAACTAAAAACCTTCGTTTAAAATCTGACAGTTTATTTTTTTTTATATCCATTTATTTTATTTTGGATCCTGCGACTCTGTTGGGCTAAATGGCTGGCTGTGGTCTCAAGACACCAAAGCCCAGCTGTCTTCGGTCTCAAGACACCAATGCCCAGCTGTCTTGGCGGTCTCAAGACACCAATGCCCAGACACCAATGCCCAGCTGTCTTGGCGGTCTCAAGACACCAATGCCCAGCTTGCCTCGCTGTCTTGGACACCAATGGTCTCAAGACACCAGAGCCCAGCCCAGCTGCCTCTCAAGACTGCCCACCTGTCTTGGCGGTCTCAAGACACCAAAACCCAGCTAGCCCAGTCTGTCTTGGCTGTCTTGGGTCTCTAATGGCGGCCGCTATTGAAAGTTTCCAGCGCTGCAGGGTGTTTACTGTTTCCACCTCTGGCTGCTTGTTCCACTGAGGACAATGTTCCCGCTCAGCCCACAAAACTGGCTGCTTGGCAATGGTGGAACAAACTGCTTGTGGAAGACTACCACCTTCCGGAGACACAGCACCTCTTTAAATACCTAGGATAGGATAAAGCTTCTCACTATTGTTGGCTGTTCACTGGATGTCATAAGGTGAAAACCAATTTGTAACTCTGGATAAGAGCTAAAATGTAAATGTAAATGTAATGTGGACCAGGGTGACTTTCAATAGATTAACTGCTTGTGGAAGACCACCAAATTACTTTTAATCAAGTAGAAAACCTACACAAGCTAATGGGGAAGCCACGCCCACCTACTTTTATCAAGTAGCAAACCAACACGAGCTAATGGGGAAGCCACGCCCACCTACTTTTATCAAGTAGCAAACCAACACGAGCTACTGGGGAAGCCACGCCCACCTAGTTTTATCAAGTAGCAAACCAACACGAGCTCCTGGGGAAGCCACGCCCACCTACTTTTTTCTTCCACCCCATTAGCCGGACGCCTCTTTGTTCAGGTGGAAGTTTTCTCCGCCGCTTCGGCTCTCCACAGCCGACAGGCCGGTGCTCCGCAGGGTTCCTTCTCTGAAGGGTCTCCCCCTTCCCTGGAGAACGGAGTTGTTCTCGACCCAACCAACCAGCCACGGAGGTACGTCACTCGTCGTGTAAGTCGAAGGAGGCGTCCTCTGGCAACGGGGGTCTCCATGGAGATGTTGAGCCCAGAACTGACACAGACCAGGAACAGCTTTGCCGCACTGGATCCAGAGGTTCCGGCGCCTTCTTCCTTGGGGGCTTCCCATTCGAGATCGGATCCGGAGGTACCTGCGTCTTCGTCCTCGGTCCCGCCTACCTCACCGGTGGCTCCTATCTCAGGTTCAGATCCTCGGAGCTCCCACCCTCAACAGACCGTGAGGCTGCCTGAGAAACCGGTCCATTCAACATCACCAGCTGTCATCATAGGCAGCGCTATGGTGAGAAACATCTCAGTCCCCAAGGCAAAAACCCTGTGTTACCCAGGAGCACGAGTACAGGACATAACAGGGCTGCTTCAGACTGTTCTACCACAGGACATAACAGGGCTGCTTCAGACTGTTCTACCACAGGACATAACAAGGCTGCTTCAGACTGTTCTACCACAGGACATAACAAGGCTGCTTCAGACTGTTCTACCACAGGACATAACAAGGCTGCTTCAGACTGTTCTACCACAGGACATAACAAGGCTGCTTCAGACTGTTCTACCACAGGACATAACAGGGCTGCTTCAGACTGTTCTACCACAGATGCCGGGAGGACATAACAAGGCTGCTTCAGACTGTTCTACCACAGGACATAACAGGGCTGCTTCAGACATGTTTACTACCACAGGACATCCAAATCCAGGGATGTAGTGATCACAATGTAACTGCCATGTCTAAAACCACAGGTCATAACAGGGTCCTGATACAGCCTGTTCATACAACAGGACAGTGATTCCTATGTTGGTGATGTAAATAATATTTGCTGGTCTGGTGTGTAATGAGGACATAACAGATGCTGCTGGTCTGACTGTTCTAATGAGGAGCAACCAGATGCAGCTGGTCTGGTGTGTAATGAGGAGCAACCAGATGCTGCTGGTCTGGTGTGTAATGAGGAGCAACCAGATGCTGCTGGTCTGGTGTGTAATGAGGAGCAACCAGATGCTGCTGGTCTGGTGTGTAATGAGGAGCAAACAGATGCATGGTCTGGTGTGTAATGGGCTAACCAGGCTGCTGGTCTTTACTAAGCAACCAGATGCTGCTGGTCTTGTGTGGTATCCAATCCATGGGATGTAGTGAGCAACCAGATGCTGCTGGTCCATGTCTGAGGAAAACCAGATGGTCTAAAGGCTGGTCCTGGTACAGGTGTGTAATGAGGAGCATACAGATGCTGCTGGTCTTGTAGTGATGAGGAGCAACCAGATGCTGCTGGTCTGGTGTGTAATGAGGAGCAACCAGATGCTGCTGGTCTGGTGTGTAATGAGGAGCAACCAGATGCTGCTGGTCTGGTGTGTAATGAGGAGCAACCAGATGCTGCTGGTCTGGTGTGTAATGAGGAGCAACCCGATGCTGCTGGTCTGGTGTGTAATGAGGAGCAACCAGATGCTGCTGGTCTGGTGTGTAATGAGGAGCAACCAGATGCTGCTGGTCTAGTGTGTAATGAGGAGCAAACAGACGCTGCTGGTCTGGTGTGTAATGAGGAGCAACCAGATGCTGCACTTCACACATTTCTGAAACTACTTATTCCAGTTACTAGTAAGCAACGCGCCCATTAAGAAATGACTGTAAAAACTGTTAAATCTCCTTGGATTGATGAGGAATTGAACAATTGTATTGTTGAGAGGGATGAGGAGAAAGGAATGGCGAATAAATCTGTCAGCCCAACTGACAGGAAAACGTACTGCAAGTTAAGCAATCATGTGACTAAACTAAATTAAAAGAAACTACACTATGAAACAAAGATGAATGATCGTAAAAAGTTTTGGGGCACATTAAATTACAATTTGGGGGGAAAAGCCAACTCGGCTCCATCATTCATTGAACCAGATGGCTCACTCATCACAAAGCCCACTGATATTGCAAACTACTTTAAGGATGTTTTTATTGACAAGATAAGCAACATTAGGGATGACATGCCAGCAACACTGGCTGACACCACATCTTAGTATATGTGACCAAATGATGAAAGACAAGAAATGTACTTTTGAATTCCGTAAAGTCGGTGTGGAGGAGGTGAAAATTATTGTGGGGTCTGACAATCTGGTTGGAAAATTACTGAGGTTAATTGCAGACGATTTTGCCTCTCTTATTTGTCACATCTCCAATTTAAGCCTACTAGAAAGTGTGTGCCCTCAGGCCTGGAGGGAAGCTAAAGTCATTCCGCTACCCAAGAATAGTAAAAGCCCCCTTTACAGGCTCAAAAAGCTGAACAATCAGTCTGTTACCAACCTTTAGTAAACTTCTGGGGAAAATTGTTTGACCAGATATAATTATATTTCACGGTAAACAAATAGACAACAGACTTTCAGCACGCTTATAGGGAAGGACACTAAACAAGCACAGCACTTATACAACTGACTGAGATAAATTTGTGATAAAATGATTGTGGGGCTTGTTTGACTTCACTGCAGCTTTTGACATTATGGATCATAGTCTGCTGCTGATAAAACATATGTGTTAGGGCTTTACACCCCCTGCTATATTGTGGATAAAGAGTTACCTGTCTAACAGAACAGAGAGCGTGTTCTTTAATGGAAGCCTCTCAAACATAATCCAAATGGAATCAGGAATTCCCCAGGGAAGCTGTTTAGGCAGCTTGCTTTTCAATTTTTTTTCTAACGACATGCCACTTATTTTGAGTAAAGCCAGAGTTTCTATATATGTGGATGACTCGACACTATACACGTCAGCTACTACAGCGACTGAAATGACTGCAACACTTAGCAAAGAGCTGCAGTTAGTTTCAGAGTGGGTGTTCCTTGGCCGAGATGGGAGAAACTGCCAGAAGGACAATCGTCTTTCCAGAACTTCACCGATCTGGGCTTTATGGGAGAGTGGTCAGACCGAAGCCACTTTTGAGAAAAAGGCTCTTGACAGCACGCCTGGAGTTTGCATAAAGGCCTGTGAAAGACAGAGCACGGGGCAAAAGGATCGGTGGTCTGATCAGGCTAAAATGTAACTCTTTGGTCTGAATGCAATGCGCTATGTCTGGAGAGAACCAGGCACAGCTCATCACCCATCTAACTTCATCCCTACGGTGAAGCATGGTGGTGGCAGCATCATACTATGGGGATGCTTTTCAGCTGCAGGGACTGGGAGATTGGTAAGGATAGAGAAAACAATGAATGGAGCCAAATACAGGAAAATCCTTGATGAGAATCTGCTTCAGAGTGCAAACAACCTTAGACTGGGGTGAAGATTTATGTTCCAACAGGACAATGACCCCAAGCATACAGCCAAAGCAACGCTGGAATGGCTTCAGAACTAGAATATGAAAGTCCTTGAGTGGCCCAGCAGGAGCCCAGACTTGAATCCCATTGAAAATCTGTGGAAAGACTTGAAGATTGCTGTTCCCCGGCACTCCCCATTTAACTTAACAAAGCTTGAGAAAATCTGCAAGGAAGAAGCTGATCCAAATCTGCAAGGCAAAGCTGATCCAGACATCCCCAAGACGACTCAAAGCTGATCCAGACATCCCCAAGACGACTTAAAGCTGTAATCCCAACCAAAGGTGCTTCTACAAAGTATTGACTCAGCTGTGAATACTTAGTGCCTTCGGAAATTATTCACACCCCTTGACTTTTTCCATGTTTTGTTGTTCCAGCCTGAATTTAAAATGGATTTTTACATTGAAAGTGTGTCACTGGCCTTCACACAATTCCCCATAATGTCAAAGTAGGTTATTCATTTCATTCATTAAAGATTACTTATTGAGTCAAGATGTAATCTTAATCTACCCCTGTGTTATGGCAAGCCTAAATAAGTACTGGAGTAAAAATGTGCTTAACAAGTCACATAAATTGCTTGGACTCTGTGTTCAGTAATAGTGTGTACCTCATCTCTGTATCCAACTCATACAATTATCTGTAAGGTCCCTTCAGTCGAGAAAAACATTTCAAACACAGATTCAACCACAAAGACCAGGGAGGTTTTCCAATGCCTCACAAAGAAGGGCACCTATTGGTAGATGGGTAAAAAAAAATACAATTAGACATTACATATTCCTTTGAGCATGGTGAAGTTGTTAGTTACACCTTAGATGGTGTCCCTTCAAAGATACAGACATCCTTCCTAACTCAGTTGCTGGAGAGGAAGGAAACTGCTCAGGGATTTCACCATGAGGCCAATGGTTACTTTAAAAACAGAGTTTAATGTTTGTGATAGGAGAACTGAGGATAGATCAACATTGTATACTCTACATTATTAACCTAAATGACAGAGTGAGAAGAGAACCTGTACAAAATACATATTCTGAAACCTGTATCCTGTTTGCACTAAAGTAAAACGGCAAAACATGAATACAAAGTGTGATGTTTGGGACAAATCCAATACATTACTGAGTGCCTCTCTTCATATTTTCAAGCATGGTGGTGGTTGCATCATTAATGGGTAAGCTTGTCATCGGCAAGGACTATAGAGTTTTTTTTTGGGGGGGGGGGGTAAAAATAAACAGCATACAGCTAAGCACAGTCACAGTACTAGAGGAAAACCTGGTTCAGTCTGCTTTCCAACAGACACTGGGAGACAAATTCACCTTTCAGCAGGACAATAACCCAAAACACAAGGCCAAATCTACACTGGAGTTGCATACCAAGACGTCATCGAATGTTCCTGACTCACACCCCTTCAGTCAGCTTGAAAATCTATGGCTAGACTTGAAAATGGCTGCCTAGCAATGATCAACAACCAACTTGGCAGAGCTTGAAGAATTTAGAGCTCGTATAGACTTACCCAGAAAGACTCACCGCTGTAATCACTGCCAAAGGTGCTTCTACAAAGTATTGACTCAGGGGTGTGAGTCAATACTTGTGGTTTTTTTGTATTTCAATAAATTAGCAAAACATATGAAAAACATGTTTTCACTTTGTCATAACAGGATAATGTGTGTAGATGTGTTAATTAATTTTGAATTCAGGCTGTAACACAACAAAATGCAGAGGGTTTTTGATTTGTTATTTGAAATACTTTCCTAATGATTGTGTCCCACTTGTTGTTGTTCTTCTGGAGCCAAAATACAGTTTTATATCTTTATGTTCAAACAAAAGTGATCTGGAGCCAAGATGGAGGACTTGTATATATTGTTCAAACAGTGATCTGGAGCCAAGATGGAGGAGTTGTATATATTGTTCAAACAGTGATCTCTACAACCAAGTCAAAGTCTAACAAGGAAGCCTACTGATGAAATGAGAACGAAGGTACCTTTTTTGTGTAAAACTTAAATAATTTCACTAAAGTAGGGGTTTTGTTCATCTGTTTTCTCTCTTCACCACTCTTCTCTTTGTCCCTCTCAGCTAAGCTTATTATTTACAAACAGCAGAATTATCTCTGGGCCGAATCCCCCTCTTCTCCTTCTCTGCCTTTGTCCTGTGTGTCATGCTATGGGAACCAGGGCCCATTCACTTTAATGGTGCTGAATTGGGAGTCATTGAGGGTGAATCTCCATACTAATAACAGGCCCTTAGGCGACGACCCAAATGGAACCCAATTCCCTATATAGTGCACTATGTTTGACCAGAGCCCAGTCAAAGGTGATGCACTTCATAGGGAATAGGTTTGCATTTGGGCTACAGCATTACTGCCCAGCTGGTAGGCCTGACGATGGGCCCTGAGGCTCTGCCACTGTGTGTGAGGCAGGAAGCAATATCCAACGGGCTCTATCCAACACAAAGACAACGGGAGAGAGAGAGAGAACAAGCTCCCCTCTTCCCGTCCCTCTTTCTCTCCCTGTTTATAAGCCTTAAGTACTGTCATGTTTCCAGGGCTCGTGGGTAATGGAGGAGGGGTAGATGTGACATCAGGAGACGAGGCCTCAACTATTCCAGCCTGAAGGGGTTTGTGTTGAGTTCCCAAGACGGCACTGTTTTGACTGACAAGAAATGTCTGTGATGGAGTCTCTTCCTGTATCTTTGACCGATTTCACATTTTACTTATTTTTGTCCTCGCCAGCTTTGACTTTGCTTATAGCTGCTTTATTGAAGAAAAATGTACTCGCTATGACTGAGAGATGTGGTTGTCCCACCTCGCTATGACTGAGATGTGGTTGTCCCACCTCGCTATGACTGAGATGTGGTTGTCCCACCTCGCTATGACTGAGATGTGGTTGTCCCACCTCGCTATGACTGAGATGTGGTTGTCCCACCTCGCTATGACTGAGATGTGGTTGTCCCACCTCGCTATGACTGAGATGTGGTTGTCCCACCTCGCTATGACTGAGATGTGGTTGTCCCACCTCGCTATGACTGAGATGTGGTTGTCCCACCTCGCTATGACTGATGACTGACTGAGATGTGGTTGTCCCACCTCGCTATGACTGAGATGTGGTTGTCCCACCTCGCTATGACTGAGATGATGTGGTTGTCCCACCTCGCTATGACTGAGATGTGGTTGTCCCACCTCACTATGACTGAGATGTGGTTGTCCCACCTCGCTATGACTGAGATGTGGTTGTCCCACCTCGCTATGACTGAGATGTGGTTGTCCCACCTCGCTATGACTGAGATGTGGTTGTCCCACCTCGCTATGACTGAGATGTGGTTGTCCCACCTCGCTATGACTGAGATGTGGTTGTCCCACCTCGCTATGACTCTGAGATGAGATGTGGTTGTCCCACCTCGCTATGACTGAGATGATGTGGTTGTCCCACCTCGCTATGACTGAGATGTGGTTGTCTCACCTCGCTATGACCTGAGATGATGTGGTTGTCCCACCTCGCTATGACCTGAGAGATGTGGTTGTCCCACCTCGCTATGACTGAGATGTGGTTGTCCCACCTCGCTATGACTGAGATGTGGTTGTCCCACCTCGCTATGACTGAGATGTGGTTGTCTCACCTCGCTATGACTGAGATGTGGTTGTCCCACCTCGCTATGTTAAGGGGAGATAAACTGTAAGTCACTCTTATTCAGAGCGACTTACAGTTTATCTGCTAAATGACTCAAATGTAAATGTACATTTGTGATAAAAACTGAAATTGGTGAAAAATGTCGAACACATTTAAATTCATGAGCTATGCCTGGTACAATGGAACCAATTCAACCACTATAATCATGTAGGTTGGTATAGGTAGCAGATCTATTCTTACCCAGGTCTGGTCATTATGTAGGTTGGTATAGGTAGCAGCTCTATACTGACCCAGGTCTAGTCATTATGTAGGTTGGTATAGGTAGCAGCTCTATACTGACCCAGGTCTATTCATTATGTAGGTTGGTATAGGTAGCAGCTCTATACTGACCCATGTCTAGTCATTATGTAGGTTGGTATAGGTAGCAGCTCTATACTGACCCAGGTCTAGTCATTATGTAGGTTGGTATAGGTAGCAGCTCTATACTGACCCAGGTCTATTCAGGTTACAGCTCTATACTGTGGACTGACCAGGTCTATTCATTATGTAGGTTGCTATAGGTAGCAGCTCTATACTGACCCAGGTCTATTCATTATGTAGGTTGGTATAGGTAGCAGCTCTATACTGACCCAGGTCTAGTCATTATGTAGGTTGGTATAGGTAGCAGCTCTATACTGACCCAGGTCTAGTCATTATGTAGGTTGGTATAGGTAGCAGCTCTATACTGACCCAGGTCTAGTCATTATGTAGGTTGGTATAGGTAGTCCCACCTCGCTATGACTGAGATGTGGTTGTCCCACCTCGCTATGACTGAGAGATGTGGTTGTCAGCTCTATACTGACCCAGGTCTAGTCATTATGTAGGTTGGTATAGGTAGCAGCTCTATACTGACCCAGGTCTATTCATTATGTAGGTTGGTATAGGTAGCAGCTCTATACTGACCCAGGTCTAGTCATTATGTAGGTTGGTATAGGTAGCAGCTCTATACTGACCCAGGTCTAGTCATTATGTAGGTTGGTATAGGTAGCAGCTCTATACTGACCCAGGTCTAGTCATTATGTAGGTTGGTATAGGTTGCAGATCTATACTGACCCAGCTCTGTTCAGGTTACAGCTCTATACTGACCCAGGTCTATTCATTATGTAGGTTGGTATAGGTAGCAGCTCTATACTGACCCAGGTCTATTCATTATGTAGGTTGGTATAGGTAGCAGCTCTATACTGACCCAGGTCTAGTCATTATGTAGGTTGGTATAGGTAGCAGATCTATACTGACCCAGGTCTAGTCATTTTGTAGGTTGGTATAGGTAGCAGCTCTATACTCACCCAGGTCTATTCATTATGTAGGTTGGTATAAGTAGCAGATCTGTACTGACCCAGGTCTAGTCATTTTGTAGGTTGGTATAGGTAGCAGCTCTATACTGACCCAGGTCTATTCATTATGTAGGTTGGTATAGGTAGCAGCTCTATACTGACCCAGGTCTATTCATTATGTAGGTTGGTATAGGTAGCAGCTCTATACTGACCCAGGTCTATTCATTATGTAGGTTGGTATAGGTAGCAGCTCTATACTGACCCAGGTCTATTCATTATGTAGGTTGGTATAGGTAGCAGCTCTATACTGACCCAGGTCTAGTCATTATGTAGGTTGGTATAGGTAGCTGCTCTATACTGACCCAGGTCTATTCATTTTGTAGGTTGGTATAGGTAGCAGCTCTATACTGACCCAGGTCTATTCATTATGTAGGTTGGTATAGGTAGCAGCTCTATACTGACCCAGGTCTATTCATTATGTAGGTTGGTATAGGTAGCAGCTCTATACTGACCCAGGTCTAGTCATTATGTAGGTTGGTATAGGTAGCAGCTCTATACTGACCCAGGTCTAGTCATTATGTAGGTTGGTATAGGTAGCTGCTCTATACTGACCCAGGTCTAGTCATTATGTAGGTTGGTATAGGTAGCAGCTCTATACTGACCCAGGTCTATTCATTATGTAGGTTGGTATAGGTAGCGGCTCTATACTGACCCAGGTCTAGTCATTATGTAGGTTGGTATAGGTAGCGGCTCTATACTGACCCAGGTCTATTCATTATGTAGGTTGGTATAGGTAGCAGCTCTATACTGACCCAGGTGTGTTCATTATGTAGGTTGGTATAGGTAGCAGCTCTATACTGACCCAGGTCTATTCATTATGTAGGTTGGTATAGGTAGCAGATCTGTACTGACCCAGGTCTAGTCATTATGTAGGTTGGTATAGGTAGCAGCTCTATACTGACCCAGGTCTATTCATTATGTAGGTTGGTATAGGTAGCAGCTCTATACTGACCCAGGTCTATTCATTATGTAGGTTGGTATAGGTAGCAGCTCTATACTGACCCAGGTCTAGTCATTATGTAGGTTGGTATAGGTAGCAGATCTGTACTGACCCAGCTCTATTCATTATGTAGGTTGGTATAGGTAGCAGCTCTATACTGACCCAGGTCTATTCATTATGTAGGTTGGTATAGGTAGCAGCTCTATACTCACCCAGGTCTAGTCATTATGTAGGTTGGTATAGGTATCATCTCTACTGTCCCAGGTGTGATTGTCTGTCTCAGTGGTTCTAGTGTATGGTTGTTCTCTGATGTGGTGATGTTGTTGTTGGTCTCCTGCAGGCTGCCGAAGACGTGGTGTTCATAGGACCGGACACCCACGCCATCCATGCCATGGGCGACAAGATCGAGAGCAAGCTCCTTGCCAAGGCAGCCAATGTCAACGTCATCCCTGGGTTCGACGGGGTCTAGTCGAGGTGAGCTATACTGTCAACATGATCGTCCTGGCAACAAATCTACATTTAATAGTACCGCTCAGATCTGGTCTTCATTATCCCTCATTCTACACACAGGCATTTGTTTCCCTCCATCTCTATTCTCCTCATCTCTCTTTCCTCAGCCATTTGCCTTTCTCTGTCTCTCTCTCTCTCTCTCTCTCAATCTTCCCTTCTTTCTCTCCTTTCTCCCCCTGCTCTTCCATTCTCTCCCCCTCCTCTCGTCCTGCTCTTCCATTCTCCTCTCCCCCTCTCTCCTCTCCTCCTGCTCTGCCATTCTCCTCTCCCACCTCTCTCTCAATCTTCCCTTCTTTCTCCCCCTCCCTCTCCTGCGCTTCCCCTCTCCTCTCCTGCGCTTCCCCTCTCCTCTCCTGCGCTTCCCCTCTCCTCTCCTGCGCTTCCCTCTCTCCTCTCCTGCTCTTCCCCTCTCCTCTCCTGCTCTTCCCCTCTCCTCTCCTGCGCTTCCCCTCTCCTCTCCTGCTCTTCCCCTCTCCTCCCTGCGCTTCCCCTCTCCTCTCCTGCGCTTCCCTCTCCTCTCCTGCGCTTCCCCTCTCTCTCTCCTGCGCTTCTCCTCTCCTGCTCTTCCCTCTCCTCTCCTGCGCTTCCCCTCTCCTCTCCTGCGCTTCCCCTCTCCTCTCCTGCTCTTCCCCTCCCTCTCCTGCGCTTCCCCCTAGTCTCTCCTCTCCTGCGCTTCCCCTCTCCTCTCCTGCGCTTCCCCTCTCCTCTCCTGCGCTTCCCCTCTCCTCTCCTGCGCTCCCCTCTCCTCTCCTGCTCTTCCCCTCTCTCTCCTGCGCTTCCCCTCTCCTCTCCTGCTCTTCCCCTCTCCTCTCCTGCGCTTCCCCTCCTCTCCTGCTCTTCCCCTCTCCTCTCCTGCGCTTCCCTCTCCTCTCCTGCGCTTCCCCTCTCCTCTCCTGCGCTTCCCCTCTCCTCTCCTGCTCTTCCCCTCTCCTCTCCTGCTCTTCCCCTCTCCTCTCCTGCGCTTCCCCTCTCCTCTCCTGCGCTGTCCCCTCTCCTCTCCTGCGCTTCCCCTCCTGCGCTTCCCCTCTCCTCTCCTGCTCTTCCCCTCTCCTCTCCTGCTCTTCCCCTCTCCTCTCCTGCCCCTCTTCCCCTCTTCCCCCTCTCCTGCGCTTCCCCTCTCCTCTCCTGCTCTTCCCTCTCCTCTCCTGCGCTTCCACTCTCCTCTCCTGCTCTTCCCCTCCTCTCCTGGTTGCTTCCCTCTCCTCTCCTGCGCTTCCCCTCTCCTCTCCTGTAGCTTCCCTCTCAGCTCTCCTGGTCTTCCCCTCTCCTCTCCTGCTCTTCCCCTCTCCTCTCCTGCGCTTCCCCTCTCCTCTCATGAGCTTCCCTCTCCTCTCCTGCTCTTCCCCTCTCCTCTCCTGCAGGTCTTCCATCTCCTCTCCTGCGCTTCCCCTCTCCTCTCCTTCATTATGTAGGTTGGTATCTCCTGCTCCTCCCCCTGCCTCCCCCCTCTCCTCTCCTGCCCTTCCCCCCTCCTCTGTATACAGTGATGGTCCTAATAGAGCTGTGTGGGCCATGTTTAACACTTGGCCTGCTGATGGCTAGTAGATAAATAGATAAAGATGGTTGTTGTCACGTAGCTGTCACAGGCCAGGGGGGCAACAACAGCTCTGATGGGGTGATCTCTTCTACCTATGCTGCCCCCAGTGCATGATTGATGGGGTAGACAGACAGTCCGGCAGGGAGACAGACAGACAGGGAGACAGACAGACAGGGAGACAGACAGACAGGGAGACAGACAGACAGGGAGACAGACAGACAGGGAGACAGACAGAGGGGACAGACAGGGACAGACAGAGACAGACAGGTAGCAGGACAGACAGACAGATGTAGGGAGACAGACAGACAGGAGGACAGACGGGGGGAGACAGACAGACAGACAGGCAGGCAGGCGGGGAGACAGACAGGGACAGGCAGGCAGGCAGGCGGGGAGACAGACAGGCACGCAGGCAGGCAGGCGGGGAGACACAAGCAGGCAGGCAGACACAGACAGGCAGGCAGGTAGGCAGTGAGACACGCAGGCAGGCAGGCGGGGAGACGCAGGCAGAGAGACGCAGGCAGACGGGGAGACGCAGGCAGACGGGGAGAGGCAGGCAGGCAGGCAGGCAGACAGGGAGACGCAGGCAGGCTGGCAGGGAGACGCAGGCAGGCAGGCTGGGAGACGCAGGCAGGCAGGCAGGGAGACGCAGGCAGGCAGGCAGGGAGACACAGGCAGACGCAGGCAGGCAGGGAGACACAGGCAGGCACGCAGGGAGACGCAGGCAGGGAGACGCAGGCAGGCAGGCAGGGAGACGCAGGCAGGCAGGGAGACGCAGGCAGGCAGGGAGACGCCCAGGCAGGCAGGGAGACGCAGGCAGGCAGGGAGACGCAGGCAGGCAGGGAGACGCAGGCAGGCAGGGAGACGCAGGCAGGCAGGGAGACACAGGCAGACGCAGGCAGGCAGGGAGACGCAGGCAGGCAGGCAGGGAGACGCAGGCAGGCAGGGAGACACAGGCAGACGCAGGCAGGCAGGGAGACGCAGGCAGGCAGGCAGGGAGACGCAGGCAGACGCAGGCAGGCAGGGAGACGCAGGCAGGGAGACGCAGAGGAACAAAGGGATGGTTGAGGAGATGAGGGTGAGCCCTCTGCTGGTGGTTGGTGGAACTTACAACTCTGTCTCCTGTCTCAGAACGTGGAGGACGCTGTGAAGATTGCAGGAGAGATTGGTAAGTGAATCAAAATTCAATTCATTCATAAATTATTTTTTTGCCTGGCCTCCATGCAGAATTTTCATATTGTGTTGTTGATCAGGCTACCCGGGTCATATTGTGTTGTTGATCAGGCTACCCGGGTCATATTGTGTTGTTGATCAGGCTACCCGGGTCATATTGTGGTGTTGATCAGGCTACCCGGGTCATATTGTGTTGTTGATCAGGCTACCCGCGTCATATTGTGGTGTTGATCAGGCTACCCAGGTCATATTGGGTTGTTGATCAGGCTACCCGCGTCATATTGTGTTGTTGATCAGGCTACCCGGGTCATATTGTGGTGTTGATCAGGCTACCCGGGTCATATTGTGGTGTTGATCAGGCTACCCGGGTCATATTGTGGTGTTGATCAGGCTACCCGGGTCATATTGTGTTGTTGATCAGGCTACCCGGGTCATATTGTGTTGTTGATCAGGCTACCCGGGTCATATTGTGTTGTTGATCAAGCTACCCGGGTCATATTGTGTTGTTGATCAGGCTACCTGGGTCATATTGTGGTGTTGATCAGGCTACCCGGGTCATATTGTGGTGTTGATCAGGCTACCCGGTCATATTGTGGTGTTGATCAGGCTACCCGGGTCATATTGTGGTGTTGATCAGGCTACCCGGGTCATATTGTGGTGTTGATCAGGCTATCCGGGTCATATTGTGTTGTTGATCAGGCTACCCGGGTCATATTGTGGTGTTGATCAGGCTACCCGGGTCATATTGTGTTGTTGATCAGGCTACCCGGTGATGATCAAGGCCTCAGCAGGAGGAGGGGGGAAAGGCATGAGGATCGCCTGGAACGATGATGAGACCAGGTGAGATTCGTTATTACTGTAATAAATGCAATTAAAATATAATAAAAGCATTTAAATCATACAATCATTTATACGTCTCCACACGGTGTAGTAAATGGCAATAAGATATTTCTAGACTTTATTAAGACATTTAGTGAGACTTGAATAAACCGTTTCCATTCTGTCTTTCCCAGGGAAGGTTTTCGTTTGTCCTCACAGGAGGCCGCATCTAGTTTCGGAGACGACCGTCTGCTGATAGAGAAGTTTGTCGACAACCCCAGACACATTGAGATCCAGGTCCTGGCTGATAAGCATGGTAATGCTCTGTGGCTGAACGAGAGGGAGTGTTCTATCCAGAGGAGGAACCAGAAGGTGGTGGAGGAGGCTCCAAGGTCAGGGGTCAATGTTTTCACCTTTAACTTATTCATTGGTGTATGTCCCAGTGGGGCTCCCGAGTGGCGCAGCGGCACTGCATCTCAGTGCATGAAGTGTCACTGCAGTCCCTGGTTCGAATCCAGGTTGCATCACATCCGGTCGTGATTGGGAGTCCCATAAGGTGGCGCACAATTGGCCCAGCGTCGTCTGGCTTTGGCCGGTATAGGTGGTCATTGTAAATAAGAATTTGTTCTCAACTGACATGCCTAGTTAAATAAAGGTTACATTAAAGAAATGTCTTGGGTTACATTTACATTACATTTAAGTCATTTAGCAGACGCTCTTATCCAGAGCGACTTACAAATTGGTGAATTCACCTTCTGACATCAGTGGAACAGCCACTTTACAATAGTGCATCTAAATCATTTAGGGGGGGGGGGTGAGAAGGATTGCTTTATCCTATCCTAGGTATTCCTTGAAGAGGTGGGGTTTCAGGTGTCTCCGGAAGGTGGTGATTGACTTGTAAGTGATGTGATTTCTGTGCTCCTCTCTGTAGTACGTTCCTGGATCCAGAGACACGTCGTGCGATGGGGGAACAAGCGGTACAGCTGGCTAAAGCAGTCCAGTACTCCTCCGCCGGGACCGTAGAGTTCTTGGTGGACTCCAACAAGAACTTCTACTTCCTGGAGATGAACACTCGCCTTCAGGTGGGGCGATGGGAAGAAAGCCGTAGTTTAGTCTGTGTGTGTGTGTTTTTCTGTGACTTGACAAGTCAGACACTTGAGCCAAGTGACTTCCTGTAACCAACCCAGTCCTCATCCTCTGAGTGGTTGACCCGACCGCTGACCTTTGCCCCCTTCAGGTGGAGCACCCAATCACAGAGTGCATCACTGGTCTGGACCTGGTGCAGCAGATGATCCGTGTGGCCAAGGGTTTCCCTCTGCTACACAAACAGGAAGACATCCCTATCAACGGCTGGGCTATAGAGAGCAGAGTCTACGCTGAGGTGGGCTTCACTGAACACTTGTTCTGCTCTGTACCGCAGAGTGAAGGTCAACCCTTCTGCTGCCTTGTGAATGTGTCACTTCTCTCTACCAAGCGCTTTCTGGGTCCCCACTGTCTGCTGGACACTTCCCGTGTGTTATAGAGGTTATCGAGAGTTCTAATTAGGCAGTTATAACCCGTTATAAAGCATAGGTGATATTTCTCCTTCTCCAGGACCCCTACAAGTCCTTTGGTCTGCCCTCCATTGGACGCCTGTCACAGTACCAGGAGCCCATCAACCTCCCAAAGGTGAGTCACATGCATGTACACTTTTTGCTTGTGTGCATATGCTCTGAGTTGACCTCTCTGTTATTTCTGCTGAAGACGTGTGTTGACCTCTCTGTTATTTCTGCTGAAGACGTGATGTGTGTTGACCTCTCTGTTATTTCTGCTGATGACGTGATGTGTGTTGACCTCTCTGTTATTTCTGCTGAAGACGTGATGTGTGTTGACCTCTCTGTTATTTCTGCTGAAGACGTGATGTGTGTTGACCTCTCTGTTATTTCTGCTGAAGACGTGATGTGTGTTGACGTCTCTGTTATTTCTGCTGAAGACGTGTGTTGACCTCTCTGTTATTTCTGCTGAAAACGTGATGTGTGTTGACCTCTCTGTTATTTCTGCTGAAGATGTGATGTGTGTTGACCTCTCTGTTATTTCTGCTGAAGACGTGATGTGTGTTGACCTCTCTGTTATTTCTGCTGAAGACGTGATGTGTGTTGACCTCTCTGTTATTTCTGCTGAAGACGTGATGTGTGTTGACCTCTGTTATTTCTGCTGAAGACGTGATGTGTGTTGACGTCTCTGTTATTTCTGCTGAAGACGTGTGTTGACCTCTCTGTTATTTCTGCTGAAAACGTGATGTGTGTTGACCTCTGTTATTTCTGCTGAAGACGTGATGTGTGTTGACCTCTCTGAACCTGACAGGATATTTCCACGGAACACTGCTGCTTTCTCGTCAGGCCTCAGATGTACAGCATCACAATGCTTGTTGTTATGACTACTAATAAGTGTCATATTTGCATCTTCCTGTCCTCCCCAAATCTATTTGCTTTTGAAATGGTTTTAATTGTTATTGATAGGTTATTTTTTCATCATAAGTAAACAACATGGAAATACATACTACATGTCCTATTTCTATCTTCCTGGAAGACTTGAGTCATACTGACATGTAGTCTCATATTGACATGTAGTCATATACTGACATGTAGTCATACTGACATGTAGTCTTATATTGACATGTAGTCATATTGACATGTAGTCATACTGACATGTAGTCATATACTGACATGTAGTCATATTGACATGTAGTCATATTGACATGTAGTCATATTGACATGTAGTCATATTGACATGTAGTCATATTGACATGTAGTCAAATACTGACATGTAGTCATATACTGACATGTAGTCATTGACATGTAGTCATATTGACATGTAGTCATATACTGACATGTAGTCACACTGACATGTAGTCAAATACTGACATGTAGTCATATTGACATGTAGTCATATTGACATGTAGTCATATTGACATGTAGTCAAATACTGACATGTAGTCACACTGACATGTAGTCAAATACTGACATGTAGTCAAATACTGACATGTAGTCATACTGACATGTAGTCATATTGACATGTAGTCACACTGACATGTAGTCATATTGACATGTAGTCATATTGACATGTAGTCACACTGACATGTAGTCAAATACTGACATGTAGTCAAATACTGACATGTAGTCAAATACTGACATGTAGTCAAATACTGACATGTAGTCATATACTGACATGTAGTCATATTGACATGTAGTCACACTGACATGTAGTCACATTGACATGTAGTCACATTGACATGTAGTCATATTGACATGTAGTCATACTGACATGTAGTCATACTGACATGTAGTCAAATACTGACATGTAGTCATATTGACATGTAGTCACACTGACATGTAGTCAAATACTGACATGTAGTCAAATACTGACATGTAGTCAAATACTGACATGTAGTCAAATACTGACATGTAGTCATATACTGACATGTAGTCATATACTGACATGTAGTCATGTTGACATGTAGTCAAATACTGACATGTAGTCAAATACTGACATGTAGTCAAATACTGACATGTAGTCAAATACTGACATGTAGTCATATTGACATGTAGTCATATTGACATGTAGTCATATTGACATGTAGTCATATTGACATGTAGTCATATTGACATGTAGTCAAATCCTGACATGTAGTCAAATACTGACATGTAGTCAAATACTGACATGTAGTCAATACTGACATGTAGTCATATTGACATGTAGTCACACTGACATGTAGTCACACTGACATGTAGTCATATTGACATGTAGTCATATACTGACATGTAGTCACATTGACATGTAGTCACACTGACATGTAGTCATATATTGACATGTAGTCATATATTGACATGTAGTCATATATTGACATGTAGTCATATACTGACATGTAGTCAAATACTGACATGTAGTCAAATACTGACATGTAGTCATATACTGACATGTAGTCATATACTGACATGTAGTCATATACTGACATGTAGTCATATATTGACATGTAGTCATATACTGACATGTAGTCAAATACTGACATGTAGTCAAATACTGACATGTAGTCATATTGACATGTAGTCACACTGACATGTAGTCACATTGACATGTAGTCATATATTGACATGTAGTCATTGACATGTAGTCATATTGACATGTAGTCATATACTGACATGTAGTCACACTGACATGTAGTCAAATACTGACATGTAGTCATATTGACATGTAGTCATATTGACATGTAGTCATATTGACATGTAGTCAAATACTGACATGTAGTCACACTGACATGTAGTCAAATACTGACATGTAGTCAAATACTGACATGTAGTCATACTGACATGTAGTCATATTGACATGTAGTCACACTGACATGTAGTCATATTGACATGTAGTCATATTGACATGTAGTCACACTGACATGTAGTCAAATACTGACATGTAGTCAAATACTGACATGTAGTCAAATACTGACATGTAGTCAAATACTGACATGTAGTCATATACTGACATGTAGTCATATTGACATGTAGTCACACTGACATGTAGTCACATTGACATGTAGTCACATTGACATGTAGTCATATTGACATGTAGTCATACTGACATGTAGTCAAATACTGACATGTAGTCATATTGACATGTAGTCACACTGACATGTAGTCAAATACTGACATGTAGTCAAATACTGACATGTAGTCAAATACTGACATGTAGTCAAATACTGACATGTAGTCAAATACTGACATGTAGTCATATACTGACATGTAGTCATATACTGACATGTAGTCATGTTGACATGTAGTCAAATACTGACATGTAGTCAAATACTGACATGTAGTCAAATACTGACATGTAGTCAAATACTGACATGTAGTCAAATACTGACATGTAGTCAAATACTGACATGTAGTCATATTGACATGTAGTCATATTGACATGTAGTCATATTGACATGTAGTCAAATCCTGACATGTAGTCAAATACTGACATGTAGTCAAATACTGACATGTAGTCAAATACTGACATGTAGTCATACTGACATGTAGTCATATTGACATGTAGTCACACTGACATGTAGTCACACTGACATGTAGTCATATTGACATGTAGTCATATACTGACATGTAGTCACATTGACATGTAGTCACACTGACATGTAGTCATATATTGACATGTAGTCATATATTGACATGTAGTCATATTGACATGTAGTCATATACTGACATGTAGTCAAATACTGACATGTAGTCAAATACTGACATGTAGTCATATACTGACATGTAGTCATATACTGACATGTAGTCATATACTGACATGTAGTCATATATTGACATGTAGTCATATACTGACATGTAGTCAAATACTGACATGTAGTCAAATTCTGACATGTAGTCATATTGACATGTAGTCACACTGACATGTAGTCACATTGACATGTAGTCATATTGACATGTAGTCATATACTGACATGTAGTCACATTGACATGTAGTCACACTGACATGTAGTCATATTGACATGTAGTCATATATTGACATGTAGTCATATATTGACATGTAGTCATATACTGACATGTAGTCAAATACTGACATGTAGTCCTATACTGACATGTAGTCCTATACTGACATGTAGTCATATACTGACATGTAGTCATATACTGACATGTAGTCATATTGACATGTAGTCACACTGACATGTAGTCACATTGACATGTAGTCATATTGACATGTAGTCATATACTGACATGTAGTCACATTGACATGTAGTCACACTGACATGTAGTCACATTGACATGTAGTCATATATTGACATGTAGTCATATATTGACATGTAGTCATATACTGACATGTAGTCAAATACTGACATGTAGTCAAATACTGACATGTAGTCAAATACTGACATGTAGTCATATACTGACATGTAGTCATATACTGACATGTAGTCATATATTGACATGTAGTCATATACTGACATGTAGTCAAATACTGACATGTAGTCAAATACTGACATGTAGTCAAATACTGACATGTAGTCATATACTGACATGTAGTCAAATACTGACATGTAGTCAAATACTGACATGTAGTCATATACTGACATGTAGTCATATACTGACATGTAGTCATACTGACATGTAGTCATATACTGACATGTAGTCATATACTGACATGTAGTCATATTGACATGTAGTCATGTTGACATGTAGTCATATATTGACATGTAGTCTTATACTGACATGTAGTCATATACTGACATGTAGTCATATACTGACATGTAGTCATATACTGACATGTAGTCATATACTGACATGTAGTCATGTTGACATGTAGTCATATATTGACATGTAGTCATATTGACATGTAGTCATACTGACATGTAGTCTTATACTGACATGTAGTCTTATACTGACATGTAGTCATATATTGACACGTAGTCATACTGACATGTAGTCATATTGACATGTAGTCATATACTGACATGTAGTCATATACTGACATGTAGTCATATGCTGACATGTAGTCATATGCTGACATGTAGTCATATACTGACATGTAGTCATATACTGACATGTAGTCATGCTGACATGTAGTCAAATACTGACATGTAGTCATACTGACATGTAGTCATATATTGACATGTAGTCATATACTGACATGTAGTCATATATTGACATGTAGTCATATACTGACATGTAGTCACACTGACATGTAGTCACATTGACATGTAGTCACACTGACATATAGTCATATACTGACATGTAGTCACATTGACATGTAGTCACATTGACATGTAGTCACATTGACATGTAGTCATACACTGACATGTAGTCACACTGACATGTAGTCTTATATTGACATGAAGTCATATACTGACATGTAGTCACACTGACATGTAGTCACACTGACATGTAGTCACACTGACATGTAGTCATATACTGACATGTAGTCATATACTGACATGTAGTCATATTGACATGTAGTCATATTGACATGTAGTCACACTGACATGTAGTCACACTGACATGTAGTCTTATACTGACATGTAGTCTTATACTGACATGTAGTCATATTGACATGTAGTCTTATTGACATGTAGTCATATACTGACATGTAGTCATATTGACATGTAGTCACACTGACATGTAGTCTTATACTGACATGTAGTCATATACTGACATGTAGTCACACTGACATGTAGTCACACTACATGTAGTCTGACATGTAGTCATATACTGACATGTAGTCATATTGACATGTAGTCATATTGACATGTAGTCATATTGACATGTAGTCACACTGACATGTAGTGACATGTACATACTGACATGTAGTCTTATACTGACATGTAGTCTATTGACATGTAGTCATATTGACATGTAGTCATATACATGTAGTCATACTGACATGTAGTCATATTGACATGTAGTCATATACTGACATGTAGTCATTGACATGTAGTCTTACTTGACATGTAGTCATACATGTACATGACATGTAGTCACACTGACATGTAGTCTTATACTGACATGTAGTCATATACTGACATGTAGTCATATACTGACATGTAGTCATGCTGACATGTAGTCTTATTGACATGTAGTCTTATTGACATGTAGTCATATACTGACATGTAGTCATATACTGACATGTAGTCTTATTGACATGTTGTCTTACTGACATGTAGTCATACTGCCATGTAGTCATATACTGACATGTAGTCATACTGACATGTAGTCTTATTGACATGTAGTCATATACTGACAGGTAGTCATACTGACATGTAGTCATATTGACATGTAGTCTTATTGACATGTAGTCTTATTGACATGTTGTCTCCTCTCTATCAGGTGCGTGTGGACAGTGGCATCCAAGAAGGAAGTGACATCAGTATCTACTATGACCCAATGATCTCCAAGGTCAGCTACTGTGTGTGTCAAACTGCCCAACACAATCACATTGCCCTTTCCAATATGTTTTACTGATCTATAATGTGAATGTCCCTCTGTGCTCGCCGTAGCTGGTGACCTATGGCGATACGCGCGCTGAAGCCCTGCAGAGGATGGAGGCGGCTCTCGATAACTACGTCATCAGAGGTAAGACTCACTCACTCACTTCACTCCACTCACTCCACTCATTCCACTCACTCCACTCTCTCACTCACTACACTCTCTCACTCACACACTCTCTCACTCTCACACTCTCTCACTCACACACTCTCTCACTCACACACTCTCTCACTCACACACTCTCTCACTCACACACTCTCTCACTCACACACTCTCTCACTCACACACTCTCTCTCACACACTCTCTCACTCTCACTCACACACTCTCACTCACACTCTCTCACTCACTCACTCACTCACTCACTCACTCACTCCACTCACTACACTCACTACACTCTCTCACTCACACACTCTCTCACTCACACTCACTCACTCACTCACTCACTCACTACACTCACTACACTCACTACACTCACTACACTCACTACACTCACTACACTCACTCACTCACTCTCACTCACACACTCTCTCACTCACACACACTCACTCACTCACTCACTCACTCACTCACTCACTCACTCACTCACTCTGTGTTGGGTGTTAGAGCTTTCTGGAAGCATCTTCAGTACCTCAAGACTCTGACATTTTCTGTATAGCTACACACATGTAGAGGTTCTAATCTCTACCTGTCTCTCTGTTGTTCCTGTGTGTGTGTGACTGTCCAGGGATCTGATCTCTACCTGTCTCTCTGTTGTTCCTGTGTGTGTGACTGTCCAGGGGTCTGATCTCACCTGTCTCTCTGTTGTTCCTGTGTGTGTGACTGTCCAGGGATCTGATCTCTACCACTCTGTCTGTTGTTCCTGTGTGTGTGACTGTCCAGGGATCTGATCTCTACCTGTCTGTTGTTCTGTGTGTTCCTTCTGTGTCTCTCTGTGTTCCTGTGTGTGACTGTCCAGGTGTCTGATCTCTACCTGTCTCTCTGTTGTTCCTGTGTGTGTGACTGTCCAGGGGTCTGATCTCTACCTGTCTCTCTGTTGTTCCTGTGTGTGTGACTGTCCAGGGATCTGATCTCTACCTGTCTCTCTGTGTTCCTGTGTGTGTGTGACTGTCCAGGTTCTGATCTCTACCTGTCTCTCTGTTGTTCCTGTGTGTGTGTGACTGTCCAGGGATCTGATCTCTACCTGTCTCTCTGTTGTTCCTGTGTGTGTGACTGTCCAGGTGTGACCCACAACATCCCCCTGCTCAGAGAGATCATCACCCACCCTCGCTTCATCTCTGGTGACATCACCACTAACTTCCTGCCAGAGGAATACCCAGAGGGGTTCAAAGGTCACCAGCTGACCTCCGAGGGTCGCAGGGAGCTCGTCGCCGCCGCAGCCGCTCTCTACGTCTCCGCACAGCTCCGCTCCCAGAGGTTCCTGGGTAATCTCAGGTACATTAAACCCATTCAAATAACTGTGGGAACTTCTTGTAAGAATTGGTGCTGGAACAGCACATAGATGAAGCACCATCTTGGTCAGGTTGATGCTGTAAAAGATCTTTAAAAGATTTAACCCGGGGCGGCAGGGTAGCCTAGTGGTTAGAGCATTGGACAAGTAACCGAAAGGTTGTAAATTCAAATCCCCGAGCTGACAAGGTACAAATCTGTCGTTCTGCCCCTGAACAGGCAGTTAACCCACTGTTCCCAGGCCGTCATTGAAATTAAGAATTTGTTCTTAACTGACTTGCCTGGTTAAATAAAGGTAAAATTAAAAACAGAGAGGAGGTAAAAACACCAAGAGGTTCTAGTTGACATCAGAAAGAGCTAAAGCTCTCGTTGTTCCTCATGTGTTAATTATTGTGCTGTTTCACTGTGTCTGAATGTCCATTGTCTGTTTTTACAGAGGTTATTATTGTGTTGTGTGTTTAAACCAGTGTTTTACATGTTCCATTGTTTTGTAGCACCGGCTCAGTCCTGCAATATGTCACCAGTTAACAGAGCTGTATCCTAGCGTGGTGTAGCAGTCTGCTGGTCAAACTGTTAGACTTGATTCTCTCTGTCAGCCCTGCCATCTGTCTAAACATCTGGCCACATTTTCTTCTTTCTTTTTCGGATCGTTTCCTTTCGTTGTTCATGAACCGCCGGGGGTCGGTCTTTGTAGTTGCAGTCAGTGGTAGAGGACCCCTCCCTCCCTCCCTCCCTCCCTCCCTCCCCCTCCCTCCCTCCCTCCCTCCCTCCCTCCCTCCCTCCCTCCCTCCCTCCCCCTCCCTCCCTCCCTCCCTCCCTCCCTCCCTCCCTCCCTCCCTCCCTCCCTCCCTCCCTCCCTCTCTATCTCTCTCCTCTCTCTTTCTATCTCTCTTGCTCTCTTGCTCTCTTTCTCCCTCCCTCCCTCCTCTCTCTCCTCCTCCTCCCTCTCCCCTGTCTCCTCCCTCCCTCTCTCCCCCTCCCTCCCTCCCTCCCTCCCTCTCCCTCTCTCTCTATCTCTCTCCTTTCTCTCTTCTCCTCCTCCCTCCCTCACCCCTCCTGTCTCCTCCCTCCCTCTCCCCTCCCTCTCTCCCTCCCTCCCTCCCTCTCTATCCCTCTTCTCTTTCTCTTTCTCTTCTCTCTTTCTCTCTCTCTCTTCTCCTCCTCCTCCCTCACCCCTCCTGTCTCCTCCCTCTCTCTCAGAGCAGGGATACACCAGACAGATCCTTCTACAGTGGAGTGTTCCAAAGAGCATGACCAGTAAAGCCTCAACACTATAGTTAGCCATCAACATCTTATAAACATTTATATCTTTTGAATTTCTGGTTCAAAAGCTAAACTTGTATGTTTTGGAGCTGTTGATTATGTTAATTTTTACATTACATTTACATTTAAGTCATAATTTATACCCTTCTGCTCATTTCAAGTGTCTTTGTTCATAAAAGTTGTATTAGGAAGGTTGACTGAGAGGTCAGCTGGCTGTGATCTCCTTGGTTCAGTAACAGAGCAGCAGACTGGTCTCTGGTGTCGGGAGAGAGAGGAGGCAGCTGTCAGTCAGTGGAGGAGCTGACTCTGTTTATACAGCTTCCTCTGACCCTCAGAGAATAGCTCTCTGAGACTGATACTAATGGGAAAGGTGTGTGTGTGTGTGTGTGTGTGTGTTTCAGGGTGTCCACCACCCCCCAGGAGCAGAGGCAGTGGGAGCTGTGTGTGGAGTTGGAGAAGGGAAGCCACAAGGTTGCTGTGTCACGCTCTGGATCTACGTTCACTGTGAGCGACACACACACACACACACACACACACACACACACACACACACACACACACACACACACACACACACACACACACACACAGTGGGGCCCGAAATTATTGACACCCTTGATAAAGATGAGCAAAAAACTGTATAAGGTAAATCATTTAAATACTGAGATCTATTTTATGCAACAAAAGGGGAATTTCTATTATTTTATACTAATATAATTACTCAAAGAAAGACATTTTGTTTAACAAGTTATTTTTGTTTCTCTCAAAGGTGGGGATCAACATTATTGACCCCCCCCCCCCCCAATACTTCACCTTGCGAGGATAACAGTAACGAGCCTTTCTCTAAAATGTTTCAGGAGAACACATTAGGAGGGATCTTGGACCGTTCCTTCATACACAATCCTTCCAGATCATTGTTATCCTTCGTCTGGGCTTATCAACTGCCCTCTTCAATTCAAAACCACAGGGGTTTCAATGGGGTTCAGGTCCGGAGACTGACATTGCCATTTCAGAATGTTGATTCTTGTTGCCAATTAACAATTTCTGTGTGTTTTTTGATGTGTGCTTGGGGTTATTGTCTTTGCTGGTGACTAAGTGTCAGCCTCCTGGCAGAGACAACCAGGTCTTTAGCTGAAAGGTCCTGCTACTGGGTCGAGTTCATGATGCCGTTGACCTTATGAACAAGGGCCTCAGGACCAGTGGAAGTAAAATAGCCCCATAACATCAACGACCCACCACCATGTTGTACTGTAGGGAGGGGGTTCTTTCTGGTCATACTGTAGGGAGGGGTTCTTCTCATTTAGTCTCCAAACCCACCACCATGTTGTACTGTAGGGAGGGGGTTATTTCTGGTCATTTAGACTCCAAACCCACCACCATGTTGTACTGTAGGGAGGGGGTTCTTTCTGGTCATTTAGACTCCAAACCCACCACCATGTTGTACTGTAGGGAGGGGGGTTCTTTCTGGTCATTTAGTCTCCAAACCCACCACCATGTTGTACTGTAGGGAGGGGGTTCTTTCTGGTCATTTAGACTCCAAACCCACCACCATGTTGTACTGTAGGGAGGGGGGTTCTTTCTGGTCATTTAGACTCCAAACCCACCACCATGTTGTACTGTAGGGAGGGGGTTCTTTCTGGTCATTTAGACTCCAAACCCACCACCATGTTGTACTGTAGGGAGGGGGTTCTTTCTGGTCCTTTAGACTCCAAACCCACCACCATGTTGTACTGTCATTTAGGTTGTACTGTAGGGGGGGGTTCTTTCTGGTCATTTAGACTCCAAACCCACCACCATGTTGTACTGTAGGGAGGGGGGTTCTTTCTGGTCATTTAGACTCCAAACCCACCACCATGTTGTACTGTAGGGAGGGGGGTTCTTTCTGGTCATTTAGACTCCAAACCCACCACCATGTTGTACTGTAGGGAGGGGGGTTCTTTCTGATCCTTTAGACTCCAAACCCACCACCATGTTGTACTGTAGGGAGGGGGTTCTTTCTGGTCATTTAGACTCCAAACCCACCACCATGTTGTACTGTAGGGAGGGGGTTCTTTCTGGTCATTTAGACTCCAAACCCACCACCATGTTGTACTGTAGGGAGGGGGGTTCTTTCTGGTCATTTAGACTCCAAACCCACCACCATGTTGTACTGTAGGGAGGGGGTTCTCTCTGATCATTTAGACTCCAAACCCACCACTGGTGCACCTGGACCAAGAGCTCTGTCTTCATGTCATCCAACATGTATGTAAACTCCTGGATTTTCCTGAACTACATTGACACTGGGATTGGAAACGGCGCTTTGGTCAGATGACATGAACATAAAGCTCTTTGGCCACGCCCACCACTGGTGGGTTTGTGTCGAAATGACAATTCAGAATCAGAAAATAACCTTTAGTCTCCGGACCTGAACCCCATTGAAACCCCTGTGGTTTTGAATTGAAGAGGGCAGTTGATAAGCCCAGACGAAGGATATCAATGATCTGGAAGGATTGTGTATGGAGGAACGGTCCAAGATCCCTCCTAATGTGTTCTCCTGAAACATTTTAGAGAAAGGCTCGTTACTCTTATCCTCGCAAGGTGAAGTCTTGAAAACAGAGGTGTCAATCATCTTGACCCCTACCTTTTAGAGATTAAAAAAATACTTGTTAATTTAAAAAAACTATTGTATTAGTATAAAATGACATACTTTTCCCATTTATTTGAGCAAACAATATAGCTCAGTATTTGAGTTATATGTTTTATATAGTCACTTTTTGCTGATCATTTATCATGGTGTCAATCATTTGGGACCCCACGATATATCCCTGTGGTTTGTTAGAGAGAATTAAGGCAGTCGGCCCTTCTCCCTGTGAGGGGGCTTGAATGGAGCTGAGGTCCAGGTGGTGAGGGGGGGGAGGGGTTGTCCTGGCCGACAGACATCACTCGGTGGCTGGGTGTTTAGACACCTGCAGTCCCTGGTCTGGTGGGTTGTTTTCCTTGAACCATGATAACATGTGCTCCTAATCAGCCTCTCCTGGTCACCCAGAACCACTGAACCACACATCAAACTAGGGGCCAGTACCCCCCAGGAGAGGAACGACCGGTGCTGGGTACTGTCTCCTTTCCCTGGTCCTCTCCTCTAGTAGTGGATACTGGGTCTCTCCCTGGTCCTCTCCTCTAGTAGTGGATACTGGGTCTCTCCCTGGTCCTCTAGTAGTGGATACTGGGTCTCTCCCTGGTCCTCTCCTCTAGTAGTGGATACTGGGTCTCTCCCTGGTCCTCTAGTAGTGGATACTGGGTCTCTCCCTGGTCCTCTAGTAGTGGATACTGGGTCTCTCCCTGGTCCTCTAGTAGTGGATACTGGGTCTCTCCCTGGTCCTCTCTAGTAGTGGATACTGGGTCTCTCCCTGGTCCTCTAGTAGTGGATACTGGGTCTCTCCCTGGTCCTCTAGTAGTGGATACTGGGTCTCTCCCTGGTCCTCTAGTAGTGGATACTGGGTCTCTCCCTGGTCCTCTAGTAGTGGATACTGGGTCTCTCCCTGGTCCTCTAGTAGTGGATACTGGGTCTCTCCCTGGTCCTCTCCTCTAGTAGTGGATACTGGGTCTCTCCCTGGTCCTCTCCTCTAGTAGTGGATACTGGGTCTCTCCCTGGTCCTCTAGTAGTGGATACTGGGTCTCTCCCTGGTCCTCTAGTAGTGGATACTGGGTCTCTCCCTGGTCCTCTAGTAGTGGATACTGGGTCTCTCCCTGGTCCTCTAGTAGTGGATACTGGGTCTCTCCCTGGTCCTCTAGTAGTGGATACTGGGTCTCTCCCTGGTCCTCTAGTAGTGGATACTGGGTCTCTCCCTGGTCCTCTAGTAGTGGATACTGGGTGTCTCCCTGGTCCTCTAGTAGTGGATACTGGGTGTCTCCCTGGTCCTCTAGTAGTGGATACTGGGTGTCTCCTCTGCCCAACAGTACTATCTGATGCTGTTATTTTCCCAAGTGGTTCTCCTCCTTCTGTCAGGCTGCAGACTGTCTCTTCCAGCATATCAAACTGCAGTCTCTCCACATGGGAAGCAAACGTCTTGTATCAGAATAATAAGTAGAGTGTAGTAATGGAATGACTCTCTGGCCCCCCTGGCAGGTGGAGGTGGATGGAGTTTCGGTGGAGGTTAGTGGAGAGTGGAACCTGGCCTCAGCCCTGCTGCCTGTCACCATCAACAGAACCCCCAGGGTTCTACAGTGTCTGTCTAGAGATGCAGGAGGAGACATCACTCTACAGTACCTGGGCACACAGGTGAGTCACATTCACCAGAAGGAAGGAGAGGTATGAATCTTGTGTCTTAGTGGTCGTGTGTATGTTTTTCATGTAGGTACACATTTAGTAACGTTCCCTCTGTCTGTCGATCCAAGTCATCGTCAGGTGTTCTCCCTGGTCCCCGCCGTAGTGGATACATCCCCATCCAGCCTAGTCCCAGACCCCCAATACCCCCCAGACCCCCAATACCCCCAGACCCCAATACCCCCCAGACCCCCAATACCCCCAGACCCCCAATACCCCCCCCAGACCCACAATACCCCCCTGACCCCCCTCTAATACCCCCCCAGACCCCCAATACCCCTAGTACCCCCATACCCCCCTGACCCCCAATACCCCCCCAGACCCCCAATACCCCCCTGACCCCCAATACCCCCCCAGACCCCCACACTACACATAATGTCAGGAAGAGAAGACCATCCGTTATGTATCAGAGGCTTTGAAAGGAGCCAGCTATAAACAGCTCTGTGCTGCTCACACCCTGGGAGGGGGGGGGGGGTGGCTTTGAACGCAGGCTGGCTTTGAACGCAGGCTCCACAGGAACTTGTCACGGGGCGACATCACTTCCCTTTCCTCCTTTAGGGACCTGGGGCTGGGCCGTGGGGGTCTGATCGGGCATGGGGGTTGGGAGGAGGTTGATGAGTGGCTCAGTAAGTACCTCTGTCCTGTCCCCTACTGCGTCAGCTGGAGGATTCTGTCTTTGTGTTGGAGAGGAGGAGACACCCCTGCTGAGCTGCTTCCAGGCTTCCTCTCCTGAGGACATGGAAGACCACTGTGTCCCCCTGTATCCCTTAGCTCGCACTCCTCCTGGGTATGCTCTAGTCTAGCGCATCCTGGGTATGTTCTAGTCCACCTCATCCTGTGTATGTTCTCGTCTAGCTCATCCTGTGTATGTTCTAGTCTAGCTCATCCTGTGTATGTTCTAGTCTAGCTCATCCTGTGTATGTTCTAGTCTAGCTCATCCTGGGTATGTTCTAGTCTAGCTCATCCTGTGTATGTTCTAGTCTAGCTCATCCTGTGTATGTTCTAGTCTAGCTCATCCTGTGTATGTTCTAGTCTAGCTCATCCTGTGTATGTTCTAGTCTAGCTCATCCTGGGTATGTTCTAGTCTAGCTCATCCTGTGTATGTTCTAGTCTAGCTCATCCTGGGTATGTTCTAGTCTAGCTCATCCTGTGTATGTTCTTGTCGAGCTCATCCTGGGTATGTTCTAGTCTAGCTCATCCTGTGTATGTTCTAGTCTAGCTCATCCTGGGTATGTTCTCGTCGAGCTCATCCTGTGTATGTTCTAGTCTAGCTCATCCTGGGTATGTTCTCGTCTAGCTCATCCTGTGTATGTTCTAGTCTAGCTCATCCTGTGTATGTTCTAGTCTAGCTCATCCTGGGTATGTTCTAGTCTAGCTCATCCTGTGTATGTTCTTGTCGAGCTCATCCTGGGTATGTTCTAGTCTAGCTCATCCTGTGTATGTTCTAGTCTAGCTCATCCTGGGTATGTTCTAGTCTAGCTCATCCTGTGTATGTTCTTGTCGAGCTCATCCTGGGTATGTTCTAGTCTAGCTCATCCTGTGTATGTTCTAGTCTAGCTCATCCTGGGTATGTTCTAGTCTAGCTCATCCTGGGTATGTTCTAGTCTAGCTCATCTAGTGGATACTGGGTATGTTCTAGTCTAGCTCATCCTGTGTATGTTCTAGTCTAGCTCATCCTGTGTATGTTCTAGTCTAGCTCATCCTGTGTATGTTCTAGTCTAGCTCATCCTGTGTATGTTCTTGTCGAGCTCATCCTGGGTATGTTCTAGTCTAGCTCATCCTGGGTATGTTCTAGTCTAGCTCATCCTGGGTATGTTCTAGTCTAGCTCATCCTGGGTATGTTCTAGTCTAGCTCATCCTGGGTATGTTCTAGTTTAGCTCATCCTGTGTATGTTCTCGTCGAGCTCATCCTGGGTATGTTCTCGTCTAGCTCATCCTGGGTATGTTCTAGTCTAGCTCATCCTGTGTATGTTCTCGTCTAGCTCATCCTGTGTATGTTCTAGTCTAGCTCATCCTGGGTATGTTCTAGTCTAGCTCATCCTGGGTATGTTCTAGTCTAGCTCATCCTGGGTATGTTCTAGTCTAGCTCATCCTGTGTATGTTCTAGTCTAGCTCATCCTGTGTATGTTCTAGTCTAGCTCATCCTGTGTATGTTCTTGTCGAGCTCATCCTGGGTATGTTCTAGTCTAGCTCATCCTGGGTATGTTCTAGTCTAGCTCATCCTGGGTATGTTCTAGTCTAGCTCATCCTGGGTATGTTCTAGTCTAGCTCATCCTGGGTATGTTCTAGTTTAGCTCATCCTGGGTATGTTCTAGTCTAGCTCATCCTGGGTATGTTCTAGTCTAGCTCATCCTGGGTATGTTCTAGTCTAGCTCATCCTGGGTATGTTCTAGTCTAGCTCATCCTGTGTATGTTCTTGTCTAGCTCATCCTGGGTATGTTCTAGTCTAGCTCATCCTGTGTATGTTCTAGTCTAGCTCATCTTGGGTATGTTCTAGTCTAGCTCATCCTGGGTATGTTCTAGTCTATCTGGGGACATGGAGTCCCTCAGTAGTACAGGGTTCAATAACATCAATAACCATCTGGAAAAGAAGCCAGACGTCGGTCTCCTGTTGTCCTCCAGGCCTGGAGTTGAATAGACCTTTAGTACGGCTGGTTACAGAACAACACCTAGTTACCAGGCTGGTTTCAGAACAACACCTAGTTACCAGGCTGGTTACAGACCAACACCTAGTTACCAGGCTGGTTACAGAACAACACCTAGTTACCAGGCTGGTTACAGAACAACACCTAGTTACCAGGCTGGTTTCAGAACAACACCTAGTTACCAGGATGGTTACAGAACAACACCTAGTTACCAGGCTGGTTACAGAACAACACCTAGTTACCAGGCTGGTTACAGACCAACACCTAGTTACCAGGCTGGTTACAGACCAACACCTAGTTACCAGGCTGGTTACAGAACAACACCTAGTTACCAGGCTGGTTACAGAACAACACCTAGTTACCAGGCTGGTTACAGAACAACACCTAGTTACCAGGCTGGTTACAGAACAACACCTAGTTACCAGGCTGGTTACAGAACAACACCTAGTTACCAGGCTGGTTACAGAACAACACCTAGTTACCAGGCTGGTTACAGAACAACACCTAGTTACCAGGCTGGTTACAGAACAACACCTAGTTACCAGGCTGGTTACAGAACAACACCTAGTTACCAGGCTGGTTTCAGAACAACACCTAGTTACCAGGCTGGTTACAGAACAACACGTAGTTACCAGGCTGGTTACAGAACAACACCTAGTTACCAGGCTGGTTACAGACCAACACCTAGTTACCAGGCTGGTTACAGACCAACACCTAGTTACCAGGCTGGTTACAGACCAACACCTAGTTACCAGGCTGGTTACAGACCAACACCTAGTTACCAGGCTGGTTACAGAACAACACCTAGTTACCAGGCTGGTTACAGAACAACACCTAGTTACCAGGATGGTTACAGACCAACACCTAGTTACCAGGCTGGTTACAGAACAACACCTAGTTACCAGGCTGGTTACAGACCAACACCTAGTTACCAGGCTGGTTACAGACCAACACCTAGTTACCAGGCTGGTTACAGAACAACACCTAGTTACCAGGCTGGTTACAGACCAACACCTAGTTACCAGGCTGGTTACAGAACAACACCTAGTTACCAGGCTGGTTACAGAACAACACCTAGTTACCAGGCTGGTTACAGAACAACACCTAGTTACCAGGCTGGTTACAGACCAACACCTAGTTACCAGGCTGGTTACAGACCAACACCTAGTTACCAGGCTGGTTACAGAACAACACCTAGTTACCAGGCTGGTTACAGACCAACACCTAGTTACCAGGCTGGTTACAGACCAACACCTAGTTACCAGGCTGGTTACAGAACAACACCTAGTTACCAGGCTGGTTACAGAACAACACCTAGTTAACCTGGTTGGTTGACCTGTATCTGAACTGAGGTGACAGTCAACGGGGGCCATATGAGGGCTGTTAGGTACTGTTGTTTCCTGGGAAGAAATCCTGTCGAAGCCTGCATTTCCCCAGGCCATCCCAACGCTCCCATTCCCCACACTCCTGAAGCTCCGGATTACAGCCCTGATTTATGAGTCCAGCTTGGTTTTCCAACAAGGGATTGTCGGCCTTGGGAAGCAATGGCTGTTTGTTCGGGGGTGTCCTTTGGGGGTACCCCGGCCAGGGGGTATTTTAGTCACTTTGATGGTGTTTGTGAAGAGGATGACCTGTCGTGTGTGTGTGTGTGTGTGTGTGTGTGTGTGTGTGTGCGCCCGCTAAATACAGTCTTATGAGGGCAGGGTTCCAGGGGTGAGGAAGGTAAACAGACAAGGATGTATGAGGTCATTAACATGGTGGGTGGCTTCCTAATGTTATTGTACTGTGACCTTCATATACAGGTCAGTGACTGGGACCCTCTACTGGTAGTGTGACTGGGACCCGCTACTGGTAGTGTGACTGGGACCCGCTACTAGCAGTGTGACTGGGACCCGCTACTAGCAGTGTGACTGGGACCCGCTACTAGCAGTGTGACTGGGACCGGCTACTAGCAGTGTGACTGGGACCTGCTACTAGCAGTGTGACTGGGACCTGCTACTGGCAGTGTGACTGGGACCGGCTACTGGCAGTGTGACTGGGACCGGCTACTGGCAGTGTGACTGGGACCGGCTACTGGCAGTGTGACTGGGACCGGCTACTGGCAGTGTGACTGGGACCGGCTACTAGCAGTGTGACTGGGACCGGCTACTGGCAGTGTGACTGGGACCGGCTACTGGCAGTGTGACTGGGACCGGCTACTGGCAGTGTGACTGGGACCGGCTACTGGCAGTGTGACTGGGACCGGCTACTGGCAGTGTGACTGGGACCGGCTACTGGCAGTGTGACTGGGACCGGCTACTAGCAGTGTGACTGGGACCGGCTACTAGCAGTGTGACTGGGACCCGCTACTAGCAGTGTGACTGGGACCAGCTACTAGCAGTGTGACTGGGACCTACCAAGTCAACCAGGACAATGTCCCCCTAGTCTAGACCAGTGTTAAGCCAGGACAATGCCCCACCTAGTCTAGACCAGTGTTTACCAGGACAATGCCCCACCTAGTCTAGACCAGTGTTAAGCCAGGACAATGCCGCCCCTAATCTAGACCAGTGTTAAGCCAGGACAATGCCCCACCTAGTCTAGACCAGTGTTAAGCCAGGACAATGCCCCACCTAGTCTAGACCAGTGTTAATCCAGGACAATGTCCCCCCCCGTCTATACCAGTGTTAAGCCAGGACAATGCACCCCACCCCCCTGGTCTAGACCAGTGTTAAGCCAGGACAATGCCCCCCTGGTCTAGACCAGTGTTAAGACAGGACAATGCCCCCCCTTGTCTAGACCAGTGTTAAGCCAGGACAATGCTCCCCCCAGTCTAGACCAGTGTTAAGCCAGGACAATGCCCCCAGACCGTTGGCTGTTATATTTATTAGGCCTGCTGCTTCGTGAAGTTTCAACTCTTAACGAGGGAGAAACCAGCCACTCAGTGCTAGCTATGTATAAGACATAAATTAGCCTAATGAGCTAATTAAAGGATTGGCATAGTTACATTGGTTACAGAAATAGCCTGATGAATGAACCCACTGGCTGTAATGCAGTAGTAGCAGTAATGCAGTAGTAGCAGTAGTATTGATTCACTTAGCCAGGGACATCGACCGACACAAATAATGTTGGGTGCTGCCACCCGGTGGACCCAAGGAGAACAGCATCAACAGAATAGGAGTTTCAGAATAATCAATGTGGAGTGTTGTTCGTCTTTATTTTTCTTTCATTAGTTTTACAACATGGGCCTACTTTGTGGACTTGTATATGTAATGAATTGATAACTGTGAATTGACCCCCGACCTCTGTCTCTTGTGTGTTCAGTTTAAGGTGCGTGTTCTCAGTCAGCTGGTATCCACGCTGAGCGCTCACATGCCTGAGAAGGTTCCAGAAGACACCAGCAGCATCCTGCGTTCTCCGATGCCTGGCTCCGTGGTCGCCGTGTCTGTCAAACCTGGAGACGTGGTAAGAACGTGCATGTTACTTAGAATCCACATGGATCCGAGACACTGGTACGTAGAGCACCCTGAACAGAGCGGTAGCATCATGCCTGGTACGTAGAGCATCCTGAACAGAGCGGTAGCATCATGCCTGGTACGTAGAGTACCCTGAACAGAGAGGTAGCATCATGCCTGGTACGTAGAGCATTCTGAACAGAGCGGTAGCATCATGCCTGGTATGTAGAGTACCCTGAACAGAGCGGTAGCATCATGCCTGGTACGTAGAGCACCCTGAACAGAGAGGTAGCGTCATGCCTGGTACGTAGAGCATCCTGAACAGAGCGGTAGCATCATGCCTGGTACGTAGAGCATCCCGAACAGAGAGGTAGCATCATGCCTGGTACGTAGAGCATCCTGAACAGAGAGGTAGCATCATGCCTGGTACGTAGAGCACCCTGAACAGAGCGGTAGCGTCATGCCTGGTACGTAGAGCATCCTAAACAGAGCGGTAGCATCATGCCTGGTACGTAGAGCACCCTGAACAGAGCGGTAGCGTCATGCCTGGTACGTAGAGCATCCTGAACAGAGTGGTAGCATCATGCCTGGTACGTAGAGCATCCTGAACAGAGAGGTAGCATCATGCCTGGTACGTAGAGCACCCTGAACAGAGCGGTAGCGTCATGCCTGGTACGTAGAGCACCCTGAACAGAACGGTAGCATCATGCCTGGTACGTAGAGCATCCCGAACAGAGAGGTAGCATCATGCCTGGTACGTAGAGCATCCTGAACAGAGTGGTAGCATCATGCCTGGTACGTAGAGCATCCTGAACAGAGCGGTAGCATCATGCCTGGTACGTAGAGCATCCTAAACAGAGCGGTAGCGTCATGCCTGGTACGTAGAGCATCCGGAACAGAGCGGTAGCATCATGCCTGGTACGTAGAGCATCCTGAACAGAGTGGTAGCATCATGCCTGGTACGTAGAGCATCCTGAACAGAGCGGTAGCATCATGCCTGGTACGTAGAGCATCCGGAACAGAGCGGTAGCATCATGCCTGGTACGTAGAGCATCCTGAACAGAGCGGTAGCGTCATGCCTGGTACGTAGAGCATCCTGAACAGAGTGGTAGCATCATGCCTGGTACGTAGAGCACCCTGAACAGAGCGGTAGCATCATGCCTGGTACGTAGAGCATCCGGAACAGAGTGGTAGCATCATGCCTGGTACGTAGAGCATCCTGAACAGAGCGGTAGCGTCATGCCTGGTACGTAGAGCATCCTGAACAGAGCGGTAGCATCATGCCTGGTACGTAGAGCACCCTGAACAGAGCGGTAGCATCATGCCTGGTACGTAGAGCACCCTGAACAGAGTGGTAGCGTCATGCCTGGTACGTAGAGCATCCTGAACAGAGCGGTAGCATCATGCCTGGTACGTAGAGCATCCAGAACATAGTGGTAGCATCATGTCTGGTACGTAGAGCATCCTGAACAGAGTGGTAGCATCATGCCTGGTACGTAGAGCACCCTGAACAGAGAGGTAGCATCATGCCTGGTACGTAGAGCATCCTGAACAGAGCGGTAGCGTCATGCCTGGTACGTAGAGCATCATGAACAGAGTGGTAGCATCATGCCTGGTACGTAGAGCATCCTGAACAGAACGGTAGCATCATGCCTGGTACGTAGAGCATCCAGAACAGAGCGGTAGCATCATGCCTGGTACGTAGAGCATCCTGAACAGAGTGGTAGCATCATGCCTGGTACGTAGAGCACCCTGAACAGAGCGGTAGCGTCATGCCTGGTACGTAGAGCATCCCGAACAGAGCGGTAGCGTCATGCCTGGTACGTAGAGCATCCTGAACAGAGAGGCAGCATCATGCCTGGTACGTAGAGCATCCTGAACAGAGAGGCAGCATCATGCCTGGTACGTAGAGCACCCTGAACAGAGCGGTAGCATCATGCCTGGTACGTAGAGCACCCTGAACAGAGCGGTAGCATCATGCCTGGTACGTAGAGCATCCCGAACAGAGCGGTAGCGTCATGCCTGGTACGTAGAGCATCCTGAACAGAGAGGCAGCATCATGCCTGGTACGTAGAGCACCCTGAACAGAGCGGTAGCATCATGCCTGGTACGTAGAGAATCCTGAACAGAGCGGTAGCATCATGCCTGGTACGTAGAGCACCCTGAACAGAGTGGTAGCGTCATGCCTGGTACGTAGAGCATCCTGAACAGAGTGGTAGCATCATGCCTGGTACGTAGAGCACCCTGAACAGAGAGGTAGCATCATGCCTGGTGCGTAGAGCATCCTGAACAGAGCGGTAGCATCATGCCTGGTACGTAGAGCATCCTGAACAGAGCGGTAGCATCATGCCTGGTACGTAGAGCACCCTGAACAGAGAGGTAGCATCATGCCTGGTACGTAGAGCATCCTGAACAGAGCGGTAGCATCATGCCTGGTACGTAGAGCACCCTGAACAGAGCGGTAGCGTCATGCCTGGTACGTAGAGCACCCTGAACAGAGCGGTAGCGTCATGCCTGGTACGTAGAGCACCCTGAACAGAGCGGTAGCATCATGCCTGGTACGTAGAGAATCCTGAACAGAGCGGTAGCATCATGCCTGGTACGTAGAGCACCCTGAACAGAGTGGTAGCATCATGCCTGGTACGTAGAGCATCCTGAACAGAGCGGTAGCATCATGCCTGGTACGTAGAGCATCCTGAACAGAGCGGTAGCGTCATGCCTGCTACGTAGAGCACCCTGAACAGAGCGGTAGCATCATGCCTGGTACGTAGAGCATCCTGAACAGAGCGGTAGCATCATGCCTGGTACGTAGAGCATCCTGAACAGAGCGGTAGCATCATGCCTGGTACGTAGAGCATCCTGAACAGAGCGGTAGCATCATGCCTGGTACGTAGAGCATCCTGAACAGAGCGGTAGCATCATGCCTGGTACGTAGAGCATCCTGAACAGAGCGGTAGCATGGCTTTGTCTGTCAAGCCTGGAGATGATGTGGTAAGGACATGTTACATGTTAAACACATACATGTTGCTGCTGGATATTAGTTGTTACATGTTACACACATGTTGCTGGATATTAGTTGTTACATGTTACATCCATGTTGTTGCTGGATATTAGTTGTTACATGTTACATCCATGTTGTTGCTGGATATTAGTTGTTACATGTTACATCCATGTTGTTGCTGGATATTAGTTATTACATGTTACATCCATGTTGTTGCTGGATATTAGTTGTTACATGTTACATCCATGTTGTTGCTGGATATTAGTTGTTACATGTTACATACATGTTGCTGCTGGATATTAGTTGTTACATCCATGTTGTTGCTGGATATTAGTTTCGCCGCCTCATCCATCAATGATTTAACCTTGTAAATCAGCACTCAATGATGGAGATGGAATGCTGGTTTATCAATATTGCATGTGGCGTCTGGCGCCAGTTAATGCATCTGTCTGTCTGTCTGTCTGTCTGTCTGTCTGTCTGTCTGTCTGTCTGTCTGTCTGTCTGTGTGGAGAGTCAATGCATCTGTCTGTCTGTCTGTCTGTCTGTCTGTCTGTCTGTGTGGAGTGAGTCAATGCATCTGTCTGTCTGTCTGTGTGGAGTGAGTCAATGCATCTGTCTGTCTGTCTGTGTGGAGTGAGTCAATGCGTCTGTCTGTCTGTGTGGAGTGAGTCAATGCATCTGTCTGTCTGTCTGTGTGGAGTGAGTCAATGCGTCTGTCTGTCTGTCTGTGTGGAGTGAGTCAATGCATCTGTCTGTCTGTCTGTGTGGAGTGAGTCAATGCGTCTGTCTGTCTGTCTGTGTGGAGTGAGTCAATGCATCTGTCTGTCTGTCTGTGTGGAGTGAGTCAATGCGTCTGTCTGTCTGTCTGTGTGGAGTGAGTCAATGCATCTGTCTGTCTGTCTGTCTGTGTGGAGTGAGTCAATGCGTCTGTCTGTCTGTCTGTGTGGAGTGAGTCAATGCGTCTGTCTGTCTGTGTGGAGTGAGTCATGCTATAGACGCTACATCGTTGTATGTCGTAATGATGTATTGTTGTTGTTCCCCAGGTGGCTGAAGGCCAGGAGATCTGTGTGATCGAGGCCATGAAGATGCAGAACAGCTTGATTGCTGCTAAAGCTGCCAAGGTAAGGCCAATGGACCCCCCCATTACACTACCCTACACTACAACACATTACCCCCCCCCCCCATTACCCTAACCTACACTACAACACATTACCCCCCCATTACACTAACCTACACTACAACACATTACCCCCCCATTACACTAACCTAGACTACAACACATTACCACCCCCCATTACACTAACCTACACTACAACACATTACCCCCCCATTACACTAACCTAGACTACAACACATTACCACCCCCCATTACACTAACCTACACTACAACACATTACCCCCCATTACACTAACCTACACTACAACACATTACCACCTCCCCCATTACACTAACCTACACTACAATACATTACCCCCCATTACACTACCCTACACTACAACACATTACCCCCCCATTACACTACCCTACACTACAACACATTACCCCCCCATTACACTAACCTACACTACAACACATTACCCCCCATTACACTACCCTACACTACAACACATTACCACCCCCCATTACACTAACCTACACTACAACACATTACCCCCCATTACACTAACCTACACTACAACACATTACCACACCCCCATTACACTAACCTACACTACAACACATTACCCCCCATTACACTAACCTACACTACAACACATTACCACCCCCCCATTACACTAACCTACACTACAACACATTACCACCCCCCATTACACTAACCTACACAACACATTACCACCCCCCATTACCCTAACCTACACTACAACACGTTACCACCCCCCCCATTACACAAACCTACACTACAACACGTTACCACCCCCCCATTACACTAACCTACACAACACATTACCACCTCCCCATTACCCTAACCTACACTACAACGCATTACCACCCCCCATTACCCTAACCTACACTACAACACATTACCACCCCCATTACACTAACCTACACTACAACACATTACCCCCCATTACACTAACCTACACTACAACACATTCCCCCCCCATTACACTAACCTACACTACAACACATTACCACCCCCCCATTACCCTAACCTACACTACAACACATTACCACCCCCCATTACACTAACCTACACTACAACGCATTACCACCCCCCATTACCCTAACCTACACTACAACACATTACCACCCCCCATTACACTAACCTACACTACAACACATTACCACCCCTCATTACCCTAACCTACACTACAACACATTACCACCACCCCCCCATTACCCTAACCTACACTACAACACATTACCACCCCCCATTACACTAACCTACACTACAACACATTACCACCCCCATTACACTAACCTACACTACAACACATTACCACCCCCCATTACCCTAACCTACACTACAACACATTACCCCCCATTACCCTAACCTACACTACAACACATTACCACCCCCCATTACCCTAACCTACACTACAACACATTACCACCCCCCATTATACTAACCTACACTACAACACATTACCACCCCCCCATTACCCTAACCTACACTACAACACATTACCCCCCCATTACACTAACACACACTTCTACATTGCTACACACACTAGTACATTACCGCACACACTACACATTACTACATGACCACACACACTCTACTACATGACCACACACACTCTACTACATTACCACACACACTCTACTACCATAACACTCACACTCCACTACATTACCACACTCTACCGCATTACCGCACACTGCTGCATTACCACACCCTGCTGCATTGCCCCCCCCACACACACACTACTGCATTACCACACACACTACTGCATTACCACACTACTGCATTGCCACGCACTGCTGCATTACCACACACACACACACACACACTACTGCATTACCACACACACACACACACACACACACACACACACACACACACACACACACACACACACACACACTACTGCATTACCACACACACACACACTACTGCATTACCACACACACTACTGCATTACCACACACACACACACTACTGCATTACCACACACACTACTGCATTACCACACACACACACACACACCCACACTACTGCATTACCACACACACACACACACACACTACTGCATTACCACACACTAAATGACTTTCCTCTACACATCACCACAGTCAGACGGCTAGTTTCTATGACAACAGACCTTTCTGTTCTTCCCTCCCAGGTGAAGAGTGTCCACTGTAAAGCAGGAGAGACGGTTGGAGAGGGAGACCTTCTGGTCCAACTGGAGTAGGATCTAACCTACGACCTCTAACCTCTGTCCTCCCACTTCTGACCTCGCTCGCCAGGGAATGGCTTCGAAGTCCGGTTGAAGGAATTCTGGGACAAAGGAATGAACAGGATACTAGTAGACTAGATGGACCGTTCCCCAGTCTGTCCTTGTTGTTTTGTTCTGATGTTTTGGTCTTCCTGTGGTACTAGTAGGCTACACTCTCCAGTATTGGCTTCTGGGATTCGCTCGTTCTAGGAATTTTCCACTGAAAAAAACTGAAAAACAAGATGGACGCTGTGGACCTGTTTTAGTGCCTTCAACCTCTGAAAGGAGCATTGTCCTTTTAAATATGACGAATACTGTATATATCACTCAGCTACACTAATCATGTGTAATGTACTTCCTCACTAGCCGGGTCTCAGATCTGTTTGTGCCTTTTTGCCAGGACGTCTGGGACCAGGCTATCGCCTCTCATTTCAATGTAATGAAATACTTGTGTATCAGAGTTTAGAAACCTGGTTATAGTAAACCGCTACTCTCTTAGGTGGAGTTACGTTTGACTTTTTAAAGGGTGTGTCTCAACCCCAATTTCAGCCTTTGTCCAACCCCTTGACATTGTAAAGAAAAAAATGCATTCAGGTGAGAAGTTGTGGATGGGGGGGGACTTGCACATAAATATTCATTTTGGGGGTGGGTAAATGTAGTTGTACCTGATCCCAACACTCTCTCACTGGGGGGGGGGGACTTGCTCATAAATATTCATTTTTGGGGCGGGTAAATGTAGTTGTACCTGATCCCAACACACTCTCACTGGGGGGGACTTGCTCATAAATATTAATTTTGGGGGCAGGTAAATGTAGTTGTACCTGATCCCAACACTCTCTCACTGGGGGACTTGCTCATAAATATTCATTTTGGGGGCGGGTAAATGTAGTTGTACCTGATCCCAACACTCTCTCACTGGGGGGACTTGCTCATAAATATTCATTTTGGGGGTGGGTAAATGTAGTTGTACCTGATCCCAACACACTCTCACTGGGGGGACTTGCTCATAAATATTAATTTTGGGGGCAGGTAAATGTAGTTGTACCTGATCCCAACACTCTCTCACTGGGGGGGACTTGCTCATAAATATTCATTTTGGGGGTGGGTAAATGTAGTTGTACCTGATCCCAACACTCTCTCACTGGGGGGGGACTTGCTCATAAATATTCATTTTGGGGGCGGATAAATGTAGTTGTACCTGATCCCAACACTCTCTCACTGGGGGGGACTTGCTCATAAATATTCATTTTGGGGGCGGGTAAATGTAGTTGTACCTGATCCCAACACTCTCTCACTGGGGGGGACTTGCTCATAAATATTCATTTTGGGGGCGGGTAAATGTAGTTGTACCTGATCCCAACACTCTCTCACTGGAGTATACTTACCAGTAGTCCACTGACACGCTCTGATAATAAAATGATGTGCATCGCGAGCAAATACGTTTCTGGAAAGTTAGCTCACAGTTGTTATGTGCTGACTTCCTGACATCTATTGCCACTTGCAGTGTAAGTTCAAATCCCTTATGGGCGGGGGGATAGTTGAAATGTGGACTCATATTTACTGCGGTATTGTGTTGGGAGGAAAGTGCGATCATCACCTAGTAAATGAAGGGGCTCAACTCAACCAAACCGCATTGCAGTATTTACGCAGTATCTCTTTTTTCCAATGGTCAAATGAACACAGACTGAGGGCCTCCCGGGTGGCGCAGTGGTTAAGCTGTGCCATCAGATACTCTGGGTTCGCCAGGAGGTCCGTGGAGCGACGCACAATTGGCCTAGTGTCGTCCGGTTTAGGGCGGGCTTGGTCGGTAGGGATGTCCTTGTCTCATCGCGCACCAGCGACTCCTGTGGCGGGCCGGGCGCAGTGCGCGCTAACCAAGGTTGCCAGGGGCACGGTGTTTCCTCCGAAACATTGGTGCGGCTGGCTTCCGGGTTGGATACCAGCCGCACCAATGTGTCGGAGGAAACACTGTGTGTATCGGAGGACGCATGACTTTCAACCTTCGTCTTTCCTGAGCCCGTACCGGAGGTGTAGCGATAAGACAAGATAGTAGCTACTACAACAATTGGATACCATGAAATTGGGGAGAAAAAGGGGTACTGTATGAAAACCAACAACTACCAGGGCGACCCCTCTCACAGGTATGCTTTCACTTTTCAGAATTAGAAGTGTGTGTGTTCACGGGATGAATATAGGAAATAAAGGATTTGAAGAAAACATCTATCTTCCCCAGTTGGGATTAGAACTCACAACCATTGAACTATGAGCCAACTGTAGCAGACTGCTCCACCAATCAGTCAAGTTAACATGACCACTGTCATCTCTTTCTTGTTACAATGGATGTAGCTGCGAATACAGTTGAAGTCGGAAGTTTACACACACCTTCGACAAATACATTATAACTCAGTTTTTTACAATTCTTGACATTTAATCCTAGTAAAAATTCCCTGTTTTTGGTCAGTTAGGATCACCACTTTATTTTAAGAATATGAAATGTCAGAATAATAGTAGAGTGATTTATTTCAGCTTTTATTTCTTTCATCACATTCTCAGTGGGTCAGAAGTTTACATACACTCAATTAGTATTTGGTAGCATTGCCTTTAAATTGTTTAACTTGGGTCAAACTCGTCAGGTAGCCTTCCACAAGTTGGGTGAATTTTGTCCCATTCCTCCTGACAGAGCTGGTGTAACTGAGTCAGGTTTGCAGGCCTCATTGCTTGCACAAGCCTTTTCAGTTCTGCCCACACATTTTCTTTTGAATTGAGGTCAGGGCTTTGTGATGTCCACTCCAATACCTTGACTTTGTTGTCCTTAAGCCATTTTCCCACAACTTTGGGAATATGCTTGGGGTCATTGTCCATTTGCAACTTCCTGACTGATGTCTTGAGATGTTGCTTCAATATATCCACATAACTTTCCTCCCTCATGATGCCATCTATTTTGTGAAGTGCAACAGTCCGTCCCGCAGCAAAGCACCCCCACAACATGATGCTGCCACCCCCGTGCTTCATGGTTGTGGTAGTGTTCTTCGGCTTGCAAGCCTCCCCCTTTTTCCTCCAAACATAACGATGGTCATTATGTCCAAACAGTTTGTATTGTTGTTTCATCAGACCAGAGGACATTTCTCCAGAAAGTACGATCTTTGTCCCCATGTGCAGTTGCAAACCTTAGTCTGCCTTTTTTATGGTGGTTTTGGAGCAGTGGATTCTTCCTTGCTGAGTGGCCTTTCAGGTTGTGTCGATACAGGACTCGTTTTGATTGATTGATTTGCACTTTTCGCACTAAAGTACGTTCATCTCTAGGAGACAGAACATGTCTCCTTCCTGAGCGGTATGATGACTACACTGTCCCATGGTGTTTATACTTGCGTACTATTGTTTGTACAGATGAATGTGGTACCTTCAGGCGTTTGGAAATTGCTCCCAAGGATGAACCAGACTTGTGGAGGTCTACAATTTCTTTTGATTTCCCCATGATGTCAAGCAAAGAGGCACTGAGTTTGAAGGTAGGCCTTGAAATATATCCACAGGTACACCTCCAATTGACTCAAATGATGTCAATTAGCCTATCAAAAGCTTCTAAAGCCATGACACCATTTTCTGGAATTTTCCAAGCTGTTTAAAGGCACAGTCAACTTAGTGTCGTAAACGTCTGACCTACTGGAATTGTAATACAGTGAATTATAAGTGAAATAATCTGTCTGTAAACAATTGTTGGAAAAATGACTTGTGTCCTGCACAAAGTAGATGTCCTAACCGACTTGCCAAAACTATAGTTTGTTAACACAAAATGTGTGGAGTGGTTGAAAAACGAGTTTTAATGACTCCAACCTAATTGTATGTAAACTTCCGACTTCAACTGTATATACGTGTCATTTGTATTTTTTCTTGGTATACCAGATTGATGTGTATGAAACGGTAAGCTAAAACGTTGAATTTGGTCATGGGCGGGTATGTGCCTTCACTGCCTTTTGTATGTTGTGTCGCGTCAGTAAGGAAGGAAGCATCATGCTAAATATATTGGCCCACTCCACAACCTGCATCTAGAAGGGAGTGGATTTCATACTGAACCCCTCCCTTTGATGCTGTAGGGGGCGCCGCTACATCACCATGTCAATGGTAGAGTTGAACCACTTGGGACAAGGAGCTAGATTTAATACAAAAAGACCTGAATATATCACTTTTGCAACAAACTGTCAAAATGAAGACCAGGATTGCCGTGGTTCACTATAACTCAGCCTAAAACATCCTGTTTTTTGTCTTGAAAGTTACTCTTTAAATACTGTGGGGAATGGTAGAGGGGTTGGCCATACTGTGGGGACTGGTAGAGGGGCTGTGGGACTGGTAGAGGGGTTGGGGGTACTGTGGGGACTGGTAGAGGGGTTGGACTTACTGTAGGGACTGGTAGAGGGGTTGGCCGTACTGTGGGGACTGGTAGAGGGGCTGGACGTACTGTAGGGACTGGTAGAGGGATGTACTGTAGGGACTGGTAGAGAGACGTACTGTAGGGACTGGTAGAGGGGCTGGACGTACTGCAGGGACTGGTAGAGGGACGTACTGTAGGGACTGGTAGAGGGACGTACTGTAGGGACTGGTAGAGGGACGTACTGTAGGGACTGGTAGAGGGACGTACTGTAGGGACTGGTAGAGGGACGTACTGTAGGGAATGGTTGAGGGACGTACTGTGGGGACTGGTAGAGGGACTGGACGTACTGTGGGGACTGGTAGAGGGACTGGACGTACTGTGGGGACTGGTAGAGGGACTGGACGTACTGTGGGGACTGGTAGAGGGACTGGACGTACTGTGGGGACTGGTAGAGGGACTGGACGTACTGTAGGGACTGGTAGAGGGACTGGACGTACTGTAGGGACTGGTAGAGGGACTGGACGTACTGTAGGGACTGGTAGAGGGACGTACTGTAGGGACTGGTAGAGGGGTTGGACTTACTGTAGGGACTGGTAGAGGGACGTACGGTAGGGACTGGTAGAGGGGTTGGCCGTACTGTCGGGACTGGTAGAGGGGCTGGACGTACTGTAGGGACTGGTAGAGGGACGTACTGTAGGGACTGGTAGAGGGACGTACTGTGGGGACTGGTAGAGGGACGTACTGTGGGGACTGGTAGAGGGGCAGGACGTACTGTAGGGGCTGGACGTACTGTAGGGACTGGTAGAGGGGAGTACTGTAGGGACTGGTAGAGGGACGTACTGTAGGGACTGGTAGAGGGACGTACTGTGAGGACTGGTAGAGGGACGTACTGTGAGGACTGGTAGAGGGACGTACTGTGGGGACTGGTAGAGGGACTGGACGTACTGTAGGGACTGGTAGAGGGACTGGACGTACTGTAGGGACTGGTAGAGGGACTGGACGTACTGTAGGGACTGGTAGAGGGACTGGACGTACTGTAGGGACTGGTAGAGGGACTGGACGTACTGTAGGGACTGGTAGAGGGACTGGACGTACTGTAGGGACTGGTAGAGGGACTGGACGTACTGTAGGGACTGGTAGAGGGACTGGACGTACTGTAGGGACTGGTAGAGGGACGTACTGTGGGGACTGGTAGAGGGACGTACTGTGGGGACTGGTAGAGGGACTGGACGTACTGTAGGGACTGGTAGAGGGACTGGACGTACTGTAGGGACTGGTAGAGGGACTGGACGTACTGTAGGGACTGGTAGAGGGACTGGACGTACTGTAGGGACTGGTAGAGGGACGTACTGTAGGGACTGGTAGAGGGGTTGGACTTACTGTAGGGACTGGTAGAGGGACGTACGGTAGGGACTGGTAGAGGGGTTGGCCGTACTGTCGGGACTGGTAGAGGGGCTGGACGTACTGTAGGGACTGGTAGAGGGACGTACTGTAGGGACTGGTAGAGGGACGTACTGTGAGGACAGGTAGAGGGACGTACTGTGAGGACTGGTAGAGGGACGTACTGTGGGGACTGGTAGAGGGACGTACTGTGGGGACTGGTAGAGGGACTGGACGTACTGTGGGGACTGGTAGAGGGACTGGACGTACTGTGGGGACTGGTAGAGGGACTGGACGTACTGTAGGGACTGGTAGAGGGACTGGACGTACTGTAGGGACTGGTAGAGGGACGTACTGTAGGGACTGGTAGAGGGGCGTACTGTAGAGACTGGTAGAGGGACGTACTGTAGGGACTGGTAGAGGGACGTACTGTGGGGACTGGTAGAGGGACGTACTGTGGGGACTGGTAGAGGGACGTACTGTGGGGACTGGTAGAGGGACGTACTGTGGGGACTGGTAGAGGGACGTACTGTGGGGACTGGTAGAGGGACGTACTGTGGGGACTGGTAGAGGGACGTACTGTGGGGACTGGTAGAGGGACGTACTGTGGGGACTGGTAGAGGGACGTACTGTAGGGACTGGTAGAGGGGCTGGACGTACTGCAGGGACTGGTAGAGGGACGTACTGTAGGGACTGGTAGAGGGACGTACTGTAGGGACTGGTAGAGGGACGTACTGTAGGGAATGGTTGAGGGACGTACTGTGGGGACTGGTAGAGGGACTGGACGTACTGTGGGGACTGGTAGAGGGACTGGATGTACTGTGGGGACTGGTAGAGGGACTGGACGTACTGTGGGGACTGGTAGAGGGACTGGACGTACTGTGGGGACTGGTAGAGGGACTGGACGTACTGTGGGGACTGGTAGAGGGACTGGACGTACTGTAGGGACTGGTAGAGGGACTGGACGTACTGTAGGGACTGGTAGAGGGACGTACTGTAGGGACTGGTAGAGGGGTTGGACTTACTGTAGGGACTGGTAGAGGGACGTACGGTAGGGACTGGTAGAGGGGTTGGCCGTACTGTCGGGACTGGTAGAGGGGCTGGACGTACTGTAGGGACTGGTAGAGGGACGTACTGTAGGGACTGGTAGAGGGACGTACTGTGGGGACTGGTAGAGGGACGTACTGTGGGGACTGGTAGAGGGGCAGGACGTACTGTAGGGGCTGGACGTACTGTAGGGACTGGTAGAGGGACGTACTGTAGGGACTGGTAGAGGGACGTACTGTGAGGACTGGTAGAGGGACGTACTGTGAGGACTGGTAGAGGGACGTACTGTGGGGACTGGTAGAGGGACGTACTGTGGGGACTGGTAGAGGGACGTACTGTGGGGACTGGTAGAGGGACGTACTGTGGGGACTGGTAGAGGGACGTACTGTAGGGACTGGTAGAGGGGACGTACTGTAGGGACTGGTAGAGGGACGTACTGTAGGGACTGGTAGAGGGACGTACTGTGAGGACTGGTAGAGGGACGTACTGTGAGGACTGGTAGAGGGACGTACTGTGGGGACTGGTAGAGGGACGTACTGTGGGGACTGGTAGAGGGACGTACTGTAGGGACTGGTAGAGGGACTGGACGTACTGTAGGGACTGGTAGAGGGACTGGACGTACTGTAGGGACTGGTAGAGGGACGTACTGTAGGGACTGGTTGAGGGACGTACTGTGGGGACTGGTAGAGGGACGTACTGTGGGGACTGGTAGAGGGACTGGATGTACTGTGGGGACTGGTAGAGGGACTGGACGTACTGTGGGGACTGGTAGAGGGACTGGACGTACTGTGGGGACTGGTAGAGGGACTGGACGTACTGTAGGGACTGGTAGAGGGACTGGACGTACTGTAGGGACTGGTAGAGGGACGTACTGTAGGGACTGGTAGAGGGACGTACTGTAGGGACTGGTAGAGGGGTTGGACTTACTGTAGGGACTGGTAGAGGGACGTACGGTAGGGACTGGTAGAGGGGTTGGCCGTACTGTCGGGACTGGTAGAGGGGCTGGACGTACTGTAGGGACTGGTAGAGGGACGTACTGTAGGGACTGGTAGAGGGACGTACTGTGGGGACTGGTAGAGGGACGTACTGTGGGGACTGGTAGAGGGGCAGGACGTACTGTAGGGGCTGGACGTACTGTAGGGACTGGTAGAGGGACGTACTGTAGGGACTGGTAGAGGGACGTACTGTGAGGACTGGTAGAGGGACGTACTGTGAGGACTGGTAGAGGGACGTACTGTGGGGACTGGTAGAGGGACGTACTGTGGGGACTGGTAGAGGGACGTACTGTGGGGACTGGTAGAGGGACGTACTGTGGGGACTGGTAGAGGGACGTACTGTAGGGACTGGTAGAGGGACTGGACGTACTGTAGGGACTGGTAGAGGGACGTACTGTAGGGACTGGTAGAGGGACGTACTGTGAGGACTGGTAGAGGGACGTACTGTGAGGACTGGTAGAGGGACGTACTGTGGGGACTGGTAGAGGGACGTACTGTGGGGACTGGTAGAGGGACGTACTGTAGGGACTGGTAGAGGGACTGGACGTACTGTAGGGACTGGTAGAGGGACTGGACGTACTGTAGGGACTGGTAGAGGGACGTACTGTAGGGACTGGTAGAGGGACGTACTGTAGGGACTGGTAGAGGGGTTGGACTTACTGTAGGGACTGGTAGAGGGACGTACGGTAGGGACTGGTAGAGGGACGAACTGTGGGGACTGGTAGAGGGGTTGGATGTACTGTGGGGACTGGTAGAGGGGCGTACTGTGGGGACTGGTAGAGTGACTGGACGTACTGTAGGGACTGGTAGAGGGACTGGACGTACTGTAGGGACTGGTAGAGGGACTGGACGTACTGTATGGACTGGTAGAGGGACTGGACGTACTGTAGGGACTGGTAGAGGGGCGTACTGTAGGGACTGGTAGAGGGGCGTACTGTAGAGACTGGTAGAGGGACGTACTGTAGAGACTGGTAGAGGGACGTACTGTAGGGACTGGTAGAGGGACGTACTGTGGGGACTGGTAGAGGGACGTACTGTGGGGACTGGTAGAGGGACGTACTGTGGGGACTGGTAGAGGGACGTACTGTGGGGACTGGTAGAGGGACATACTGTGGGGACTGGTAGAGGGACATACTGTGGGGACTGGTAGAGGGACGTACTGTGGGGACTGGTAGAGCGACGTACTGTGGGGACTGGTAGAGGGGCTGGACGTACTGTAGGGACTGGTAGAGGGGTTGGCCGTACTGTCGGGACTGGTAGAGGGGCTGGACGTACTGTAGGGAAGGAAGAGGGACGCACTGTAGGGACTGGTAGAGAGACGCTCTGTGGGGACTGGTAGAGGGACGTACTGTGGGGACTGGTAGAGGGAATGGACGTACTGTAGGGAGACGTACTGTAGGGACTGGTAGAGGGGCTGGATGTACTGTAGGGACTGGTAGAGGGGCTGGACGTACTGTAGGGAAGGTAGAGGGACGCACTGTAGGGACTGGTAGAGGGACGTACTGTGGGGACTGGTAGAGGGACGTACTGTGGGGACTGGTAGAGGGACTGGACGTACTGTAGGGAGACGTACTGTAGGGACTGGTAGAGGGGCTGGATGTACTGTAGGGACTGGTAGAGGGGCTGGACGTACTGTATGGACTGGTAGAGGGGCTTGACGTACTGTAGGGAAGGTAGAGGAAGGTACTGTAGGGACTGGTAGAGGGACTGGACGTACTGTGGGGACTGGTAGAGGGGTTGGACGTACTGTCGGGACTGGTAGAGAGACGTACTGTGGGGACTGGTAGAGGGACGTACTGTGGGGACTGGTAGATGGGTTGGACGTACTGTAGGGACTGGTAGAGGGACGTACTGTAGGGACTGGTAGAGGGACGTACTGTAGGGACTGGTAGAGGGACGTACTGTAGGGACTGGTAGAGGGACGTACTGTAGGGACTGGTAGAGGGACGTACTGTGGGGACTGGTAGAGGGACGTACTGTGGGGACTGGTAGAGGGACGTACTGTGGGGACTGGTAGATGGGTTAGACGTACTGTAGGGACTGGTAGAGGGACGTACTGTAGGGACTGGTAGAGGGACGTACTGTAGGGACTGGTAGAGGGACGTACTGTAGGGACTGGTAGAGGGACGTACTGTAGGGACTGGTAGAGGGACGTACTGTAGGGACTGGTAGAGGGACGTACTGTGGGGACTGGTAGAGGGACGTACTGTGGGGACTGGTAGATGGGTTGGACGTACTGTAGGGACTGGTAGAGGGACGTACTGTAGGGACTGGTAGAGGGACGTACTGTAGGGACTGGTAGAGGGACGTACTGTGAGGACTGGTAGAGGGACGTACTGTAGGGACTGGTAGAGGGACGTACTGTAGGGACTGGTAGAGGGACGTACTGTAGGGACTGGTAGAGGGACGTACTGTAGGGACTGGTAGAGGGACGTACTGTGGGGACTGGTAGAGGGACTGGACGTACTGTAGGGACTGGTAGAGGGACGTACTGTGAGGACTGGTAGAGGGGCGTACTGTAGGGACTGGTAGAGGGACGAACTGTGGGGACTGGTAGAGGGGCGTACTGTAGGGACTGGTAGAGGGACGAACTGTGGGGACTGGTAGAGGGGTTGGATGTACTGTGGGGACTGGTAGAGGGACGAACTGTGGGGACTGGTAGAGGGACTGGACGTACTGTAGGGACTAGTAGAGGGGCTGGACGTACTGTAGGGACTGGTAGAGGGGCTGGACGTACTGTAGGGACTGGTAGAGGGGCTGGACGTACTGTAGGGACTGGTAGAGGGGCTTGACGTACTGTAGGGAAGGTAGAGGGAGGTACTGTAGGGACTGGTAGAGGGGCTTGACGTACTGTAGGGAAGGTAGAGGGACGTACTGTAGGGACTGGTAGAGGGGCTGGACGTACTGTGGGGATTGGTAGAGGGGCTGGACGTACTGTAGGGAAGGTAGAGGGAGGTACTGTAGGGACTGGTAGAGGGACTGGACAGGGTCCTGTGTGGCTCAGTCGGTAGAGCATGGCGCTTGCAACACCAAGCGTCGTGGGTTCGATTCCCGCTAGGGCCACCCATATGTAAAAGTAGTGGCCCCAGCCGACTTGTGAGTCGCTTTGGACAAAAGCGTCTGCTAAATGGGATATATTATGTTATTATATTTACTGTAGGGACTGGTAGAGGGGTTGGATGTACTGTAGGGACTGGTAGAGGGGTTGGACGTACTGTGGGGACTGGTAGAGGGGCTGGATGTACTGTAGGGACTGGTAGAGGGGTTGGACGTACTGTATGGACTGGTAGAGGGGCTTGACGTACTGTAGGGACTGGTAGTCCACTATATAAGGAGTAGATTGGCTGCTTGGTGTCAAAGTTCAAAGATCAGGACTCGCAGTACAGCAGAGCTCTGAATGAGACGCCAGGCTTCAAGGAATGTAGAACTCCACCTGTAAATCATCATATGTTTCTACTTGTTGTTCGGAGCTCATTTTGTAATAAAAGAGATGATTGGAACGATGTTGAACGACACGGTCTGACTCAGATGTACCCAAGCTGAACCACAGAATAAAAGTCCTTGTTTTTACATATCAACAGTGTTCTTTAACATATTTATACTAATCATAAACAAAATATGTCCCCGTGGAACAATGTATTCAGTGACTGAAGGCATGGTAGCCTAGTGGTTAGAGTGGAGGGGCGGCAGGGTAGCCTAGTGGTTAGAGCGTTGGACTAGTAACTGGAAGGTTGCAAGTTCGAACCCCCGAGCTGACAAGGTACAAATCTGTCGTTCTGCCCCTGAACAGGCAGTTAACCCACTGTTCCTAGGCCGTCATTGAAAATAAGAATTTGTTCTTAACTGACTTGCCTGGTTAAATAAAGGTAAAAAATAAATAAAAATGTGGTGTCCTTTTCACAGAGCACTGTGGTTGGCTTAACTCAGGGGTCAGGTAGGTGCTGGAGGGGTCATTGTCATGGTTACCAGATGCGCACTGTTTTGAATGGAGGTACTTTACTCAGAACCAAAAACATCAGGAAGCATCTGAAAAGCAGTCTCTTCGCTCGTTATGTTCCATTCAAACCTCACCCTCTGCTGCTCTTCAGTGTTCACTCCAACAACACCCTCCGCTGCTCTTCAGTTTTCACTCCAACAACACCCTCTGCTGCTCTTCAGTTTTCACTCCAACAACACCCTCTGCTGCTCTTCAGTTTTCACTCCAACAACACCCTCTGCTGCTCTTCAGTGTTCACTCCAACAACACCCTCTGCTGCTCTTCAGTGTTCACTCCAACAACACCCTCTGCTGCTCTTCAGTGTTCACTCCAACAACACCCTCTGCTGCTCTTCAGTTTTCACTCCAACAACACCCTCTGCTGCTCTTCAGTTTTCACTCCAACAAAACCCTTTGCTGCTCTTCAGTGTTCACTCCAACAACACCCTCTGCTACTCTTCAGTTTTCACTCCGGCTGCTTGCTGCTCTTCAGTTTTCACTCAGGCTACTTGCTGCTCTTCAGTTTTCACTCAGGCTACTTGCTGCTCTTCAGTTTTCACTCAGGCTACTTGCTGCTCTTCAGTTTTCACTCAGGCTACTTGCTGCTCTTCAGTTTTCACTCAGGCTACTTGCTGCTCTTCAGTTTTCACTCAGGCTACTTGCTGCTCTTCAGTTTTCACTCAGGCTACTTGCTGCTCTTCAGTTTTCACTCAGGCTGCTTGCTGCTCTTCAGTTTTCACTCAGGCTACTTGCTGCTCTTCAGTTTTCACTCCGGCTACTTGCTGCTCTTCAGTTTTCACTCAGGCTACTTGCTGCTCTTTAGATTTCACTCCGGCTACTTGCTGCTCTTCAGTTTTCACTCAGGCTACTTGCTGCTCTTCAGTTTTCACTCAGGCTACTTGCTGTCACACATGAAACCCTTTTACTGCCATCGGTGGTGTTATTGAAGATTAAATGGATTCACTTCTCATAGAGATGCCAACCTGTACTAAAATGGATGGACCTGACAGAAGAGACGGGTTTTGAGTCAAATCCATTTCAACCTGCTCACTGTGTTCTACTAGAGACACATCATGATTTAACCTTTGTGTTTCTGGGAAGACGTAAAGCTGTATATAAATGACTCTGGGAAGATGTAAAGCTGTTTATAAATGACTCTGGGAAGACGTAAAGCTGTTTATAAATGACTCTGGGAAGACGTGAAGCTGTTTATAAATGACTCTGGGAAGACGTAAAGCTGTTTATAAATGACTCTGGGAAGACTTGAAGCTGTTTGTAAATGACTCTGGGAAGACGTAAAGCTGTTTATAAATGACTCTGGGAAGACGTGAAGCTGTTTATAAATGACTCTGGGAAGACGTGAAGCTGTTTATAAATGACTCTGGGAAGACGTAAAGCTGTTTGTAAATGACTCTGGGAAGACGTAAAGCTGTTTGTAAATGACTCTGGGAAGACGTGAAGCTGTTTGTAAATGACTCTGGGAAGACGTGAAGCTGTTTGTAAATGACTCTGGGAAGACGTGAAGCTGTTTATAAATGACTCTGGCAAGACGTGAAGCTGTTTATAAATGACTCTGGGAAGACGTAAAGCTGTTTGTAAATGACTCTGGGAAGACGTGAAGCTGTTTGTAAATGACTCTGGGAAGACGTGAAGCTGTTTATAAATGACTCTGGGAAGACGTAAAGCTGTTTGTAAATGACTCTGGGAAGACGTGAAGCTGTTTGTAAATGACTCTGGGAAGACGTGAAGCTGTTAATAAATGACTCTGGGAAGACGTGAAGCTGTTTATAAATGACTCTGGGAAGACGGGAAGAAGCTGTTTATAAATGACTCTGGGAAGACGTGAAGCTGGGAAGACGTGAAGCTTTATAAATGACTCTGGGAAGACGTGAAGCTGTTTGTAAATGACTCTGGGAAGACGTGAAGCTGTTTGTAAATGACTCTGGGAAGACGTGAAGCTGTTTATAAATGACTCTGGGAAGACGTGAAGCTGTTTATAAATGACTCTGGGAAGACGTGAAGCTGTTTATAAATGACTCTGGGAAGACGTGAAGCTGTTTATAAATGACTCTGGGAAGACGTGAAGCTGTTTGTAAATGACTCTGGGAAGACGTGAAGCTGTTTGTAAATGACTCTGGGAAGACGTAAAGCTGTTTATAAATGACTCTGGGAAGACGTGAAGCTGTTTATAAATTACTCTGGGAAGACGTGAAGCTGTTTGTAAATGACTCTGGGAAGACGTGAAGCTGTTTATAAATGACTCTGGGAAGACGTGAAGCTGTTTGTAAATGACTCTGGGAAGACGTAAAGCTGTTTATAAATGACTCTGGGAAGACGTGAAGCTGTTTATAAATGACTCTGGGAAGACGTGAAGCTGTTTATAAATGACTCTGGGAAGACGTGAAGCTGTTTATAAATGACTCTGGGAAGACGTGAAGCTGTTTATAAATGACTCTGGGAAGACGTGAAGCTGTTTGTAAATGACTCTGGGAAGACGTGAAGCTGTTTATAAATGACTCTGGGAAGACGTAAAGCTGTTTATAAATGACTCTGGGAAGACGTGAAGCTGTTTATAAATGACTCTGGGAAGACGTAAAGCTGTTTGTAAATGACTCTGGGAAGACGTGAAGCTGTTTATAAATGACTCTGGGAAGACGTGAAGCTGTTTATAAATGACTCTGGGAAGACGTGAAGCTGTTTATAAATGACTCTGGGAAGACGTGAAGCTGTTTGTAAATGACTCTGGGAAGACGTAAAGCTGTTTGTAAATGACTCTGGGAAGACGTGAAGCTGTTTATAAATGACTCTGGGAAGACGTAAAGCTGTTTGTAAATGACTCTGGGAAGACGTGAAGCTGTTTGTAAATGACTCTGGGAAGACGTAAAGCTGTTTGTAAATGACTCTGGGAAGACGTGAAGCTGTTTATAAATGACTCTGGGAAGACGTGAAGCTGTTTATAAATGACTCTGGGAAGACGTGAAGCTGTTTATAAATGACTCTGGGAAGACGTGAAGCTGTTTATAAATGACTCTGGGAAGACGTGAAGCTGTTTATAAATGACTCTGGGAAGACGTGAAGCTGTTTATAAATGACTCTGGGAAGACGTGAAGCTGTTTATAAATGACTCTGGGAAGACGTAAAGCTGTTTATAAATGACTCTGGGAAGACGTGAAGCTGTTTATAAATGACTCTGGGAAGACGTGAAGCTGTTTATAAATGACTCTGGGAAGACGTGAAGCTGTTTATAAATGACTCTGGGAAGACGTGAAGCTGTTTATAAATGACTCTGGGAAGACGTGAAGCTGTTTGTAAATGACTCTGGGAAGACGTGAAGCTGTTTGTAAATGACTCTGGGAAGACGTAAAGCTGTTTATAAATGACTCTGGGAAGACGTAAAGCTGTTTATAAATGACTCTGGGAAGACGTAAAGCTGTTTATAAATGACTCTGGGAAGACGTGAAGCTGTTTATAAATGACTCTGGGAAGACGTGAAGCTGTCTCTAATGCCTCTGCCATGTCTCAGAGTTGACAGGAAGGAATCCTATTCCAATATGAATAATTCAACTGTTAATGCGTTGCCACATACTTCAGGCCACTCCAAACTAACCTCGGGTCAGTGGCGTACTATTCAAGCTCTTCAGAAGGAGACGGCTTGTGTTTTGTATTGAAACTTGATCTCAGTCCTGCATCCCAAATAGAAACCTGTTTCCTGTGCAGTCCACTAGTTTCTGGTTCAGGTTCTGGTCAAAGGTAGTGCACTATGTACGGAATAGCCTGCCGTTTGGGATTCAGACTGAATTGTCATTGTGAATAGCTAATGTAAGAAGGTATTAGTGTTAAGGACTGTCACTGTACTGAACTGTGCTCCTGTCTGTCGTCATGGTAATTAGAAAGGTCTATTTGTCCAGACTGTGAAGACTGCAGCTTCCTGACAGGAGTGTTGCTCCAGGCTACATAGTAGATCACATCAGATCAGTGCCCTCTATCACAGCTCCCTCTAAGCAGAGTCCCATATAGAGAGAGAAATGGCTCTGCCTCACACATCCTTCCTGCTACATCAGACTACCACACACAGATCTGGAAATCTCGTTTTATTACATCAAGGCTGTCAAAACACAGGAAACTGGCAACTCTCTCTCTCTCTCTCTCTTGCCCTCCGCGTCTCCTGTCCATTGTCTCCCCCTCACCCACACTCTACCCCTCACCCACACTCTCCCCCTCACCCACACTCTACCCCTCACCCACACTCTCCCCCTCACCCACACTCTACCCCTCACCCACACTCTACCCCTCACCCACACTCTACCCCTCACCCACACTCTACCCCTCACCCACACTCTTCCCCTCACCCACTCTCCCCTCACCCACACTCTACCCCTCACCCACACTCTACCCCTCACCCACACTCTACCCCTCACCCACACTCTACCCCTCACCCACACTCTACCCTCACCCACACTCTACCCCTCACCCACACTCTTCCCCTCACCCACACTCTACTCCTCACCCACACTCTACTCCTCACCCACACTCTACCCCTCACCCACACTCTATCCCCTCACCCACACTCTACCCCTCACCCACACTCTATCCCCTCACCCACACTCTACTCCTCATCCACACTCTACTCCTCACCCACACTCTACTCCTCACCCACACTCTAACCCTCACCCACACTCTAACCCTCACCCACACTCTATCCCCTCACCCACACTCTAACCCTCACCCACACTCTAACCCTCACCCACACTCTAACCCTCACCCACACTCTAACCCTCACCCACACTCTAACCCTCACCCACACTCTAACCCTCACCCACACTCTAACCCTCACTCCTTCATATTTCTGTCCCAGGCAGCATTGAGTAACGTCATGTAAATCTTTGTGAAGCAGCAGCAACGTCTCCCAGTCCTTCATTCAAACTCCCAAAACGAGGCCACACACCCCTCTCTCTCTTATGTGGGTCTCTCTCGTTGTTGTAACATAACAAAGTTAGGCCTCAGTTGAAGCCTCAGACCGTAGTGACTCTCATGACCAGCTCCCGGCTGCTGTTGCTGGGCTGCGGAGGCTGAGGATGGACTTGAGTGGGGCGGGGCTCCTGCTGCGTTGTCCAGAGGTGCTGGGTGAGCAGGTGGAGGATGTTGTACGCACAGTGGTGGTCTGGCAGGGATGGTGGCCCCTGCTCCGACATTGAGTCCTGCGTCGTCACCGTCGTCAGGCTGGCGGTTGCGGCTGTGGTCACGGTGTAGCCAGGCGCGGTGGCGGCCACCGCGGCCATGAGGGAGGAGGTGGAGGGGGAGACCATGTCATCCCCGGCTCTGCCCCGGGAGGAGCACTCGTCCTGGGGTTGGGCAGGGCCAGGTGCCTGGGCGTGAGCCTGGATCTCTGGTGGTCCTCAGTGTCTCTGATCTTGTCGTAGTTGAGCACCTTCCACTGCTGGTTCACTGCCTGCCAGCGGTTAAAGATCCTGAACACTGAGGGGCCTTCATGGACGATCAGCGCTTGAACGAGAGAGAAGAAGAGGGGGAGGTTGTCAGTTACACATGAATACATCCTGAATCCAACATGTTGGCAGTGTTCGTTCATCACACAGTGAGTCCTCCAGAGCTCTGTCTGGGGAGTCATATATGTCCCACCTCAAGTGTCCTGATTGGAGGAGGAGGAGGAGGAGGAGGAGGAGGAGGAGGAGGAGGAGGAGGAGGAGGAGGAGGAGGAGGAGGGAGGAAGGAGGAGGGGGGAGGAGGAGGAGGGAGGGGGAGGAGGAGGAGGAGGGAGGAGGAGGAGGAGGAGGGGAGGAGGAGGAGGAGGAGGAGGAGGAGGAGGGAGGTGTAGGAGGAGGAGGGAGGAGGAGGAGGAGGAGGAGGAGGAGGGAGGGGGAGGAGGAGGGAGGAGGAGGAGGAGGAGGAGGAGGGAGGTGTATTCCATAGGGGACCACGTTGCAAACAAGTAGAATCCCCTGGGTTGTGTATCTTTTCCCCCCAATTAATCAACCAAGGAAGAAGAAGAGGAGGAGTTCCTCTGTGTGCCGGCCTCACCGATGCAGACGAGGTCCATGAATCCGTACATGGCGTAGCAGATCTGGAAGAGCAGGTCCTGGCGCTGCCACTTGGCCGAGGGGCTGAGGGACGACCACACCAGCCAGGAGATGGAGGACATGAGGAACAGGCTGCCCAGCACGGCCGCTGCTATCTGGACCTTCTCTATCACTGTCAGAGAGATGGCCTGCCACTGGGGGGAGAGAGAGGGGGAGGGGAAGAGAAGGAGTGAGGGGGAGAGAAGGAGAGAGGAGGGAGAGAGAGGGAGGGAGGGGGAGGGGGGAAAGGGAAGGAGGGGGGGGGAAAGGGAAGGAGGGGGAGGGAAGGAGGGGGGAAAGAGAAGGCAGGAGGGGGAGGGAGAGGAGGGAGGGGGAGAGAAGGAGGGAGGGAGGGAGAGTACATCATCATCCCATACTATTCATACACACTATACACTAGTATTAACCCTCTCTCTCTCTGCAGTGCTGTGTGATATACACCCAATTAGAGCTCTCCTCTTCATCCCCTAAAACCCTCCCCCAGACTCAAGTCCAAGAGCTGGCGAGTCCCATCACAGCTGTCCCTACCTGGAGCGGGTTATTGGTGCTGATGGCTACCACGTGGTACTTGTAGTAGCAGAGCTCACAGCTCCAGGAGCCCCTCTCACTGATCCACTTGATGAGGCAGGGCTCATGGGTGCAGCGGACAGAACCACTGCAGCGACACGGGCTCAGCAGCTCCCCCTGTGGGACACAAAGGAAAATGCTGCTATTGGTTTGTCTTACAGTGAGCCAGCTGAGTGTCGGCCAGGGTGCTGACCAATGATTTACATATACACTAGATGAACAACAGGGGGCGCTGTATTGAAGCCATCGCCCCTCCATCTTGACACTCCGACACCGGTGTCAAAAATATTTTGGAAGCTAAAGAAATGCATGTATTAATGTCTACATTAGTTTTAGCCATGTTTATTCTACTACAGCCTTAATGCAGACTTTTAAATGCTATTATGTGAGATAAACATATGTAAAAACATTGTCCTTAAAGTATATATTTGTTACATTACTAATGTTACTGTCCACACTAAAACAAAAAATACTTGTATACATGTAATTTTGTCCTTGAAACATTTCATTGAAATACTGTAGAATTCCATTCATTCTTATGGACTGTTCCTACTGGGGAGCACCAATATGGCCGACACATGGCTTCAAAGCCTCTCATTGGCCAATACATAGCATCAGCAATCCAGGGTTTATATACATAATTGGTGCTGCCACAGGGTTAATCTGGCACCATATTCTCTATATAGTTACCAGTCCTACAATCTAAGCTAGATGCCCTCAATCTCACACAAATCATCAAGGAACCCACCAGGTACAACCCTAACTCTGTAAGCAAGGGCACCCTCATAGACGTCATCCTGACCAACTGGCCCTCCAAATACACCTCCGCTGTCTTCAACCAGGATCTCAGCGACCACTGCCTCATTGCCTGTATCCGCTACGGTGCCGCAGTCAAACGACCACCCCTCATCACTGTCAAACGCTCCCTAAAACACTTCTGTGAGCAGGCATTTCTAATCGACCTGGCCCGGGTATCCTGGAAGGACATTGACCTCATCCCGTCAGTTGAGGATGCCTGGTCATTCTTTAAGAGTAACTTCCTCACCATTTTAGATAAGCATGCTCCGTTCAAAAATGCAGAACTAAGAACAGATACAGCCCTTGGTTCACTCCAGACCTGACTGCCCTCGACCAGCACAAAAACATCCTGTGGCGGACTGCAATAGCATCGAACAGTCCCCGCGATATGCAACTGTTCAGGGAAGTCAGGAACCAATACACGCAGTCAGTCAGGAAAGCTAAGGCCAGCTTCTTCAGCCAGAAGTTTGCATCCTGTAGCTCCAACTCCAAAAAGTTCTGGGACACTGTGAAGTCCATGGAGAACAAGAGCACCTCCTCCCAGCTGCCCACTGCACTGAGGCTAGGGAACACGGTCACCACCGACAAATCCATGATTATTGAAAACTTCAACAAGCATTTCTCAATGGCTGGCCATGCCTTCCGCCTGGCTACTCCTACCTCGGCCAACAGCTCCGGCCCCCCCGCAGCTCCTCGCCCAAGCCTATCCAGGTTCTCCTTTACCCAAATCCAGATAGCAGATGTTCTGAAAGAGCTGCAAAACCTGGACCCGTATAAATCAGCTGGGCTTGACAATCTGGACCCTCTATTTCTGAAACTATCCGCCGCCATTGTCGCAACCCCTATTACCAGCCTGTTCAACCTTTCTTTCATATCGTCTGAGATCCCCAAGGATTGGAAAGCTGCCGCAGTCATCCCCTCTTCAAAGGGGTAGACACCCTGGACCCAAACTGTTACAGACCTATATCCATTCTGCCTTGCCTATCTAAGGTCTTCGAAAGCCAAGTCAACAAACAGGTCACTGACCATCTCGAATCCCACCGTACCTTCTCCGCTATGCAATCTGGTTTCCGAGCCGGTCACGGGTGCACCTCAGCCACACTCAAGGTACTAAACGATATCATAACTGCCATCGATAAAAGACAGTACTGTGCAGCCGTCTTCATCGACCTGGCCAAGGCTTTCGACTCTGTCAATCACCATGTTCTTATCAGCAGACTCAGTAGCCTCAGTTTTTCTAATGACTGCCTTGCCTGGTTCTCCAACTACTTTGCAGACAGAGTTCAGTGTGTCAAATCGGAGGGCATGTTGTCCGGTCCTCTGGTAGTCTCTATGGGGGTGCCACAGCGTTCAATTCTCGGGCCGACTCTTTTCTCTGTATATATCAATGATATTGCTCTTGCTGCGGGCGATTCCCTGATCCACCTCTACGCAGACGACACCATTCTATATACTTTCGGCCCGTCATTGGACACTGTGCTATCTAACCTCCAAACGAGCTTCAATGCCATACAACACTCCTTCCGTGGCCTCCAACTGCTCTTAAACGCTAGTAAAACCAAATGCATGCTTTTCAACCGATCGCTGCCTGCACCCGCATGCCCGACTAGCATCACCACACTGGATGGTTCCGACCTTGAATATGTGGACACCTATAAGTACCTTGGTGTCTGGCTAGACTGCAAACTCTCCTTCCAGACCCATATCAAACATCTCTAATCGAAAATCAAATCAAGAGTCGGCTTTCTATTCCGTAACAAAGCCTCCTTCACTCACGCTGCCAAGCTTACCCTAGTAAAACTGACTATCCTACCGATCCTCGACTTCGGCGATGTCATCTACAAAATTGCTTCCAACACTCTTCTCAGCAAACTGGATGCAGTTTATCACAGTGCCATCCGTTTTGTCACTAAAGCACCTTATACTACCCACCACTGCGACTTGTATGCTCTAGTTGGCTGGCCCTCGCTACATATTCGTCGCAAGACCCACTGGCTCCAGGTCATCTACAAGGCCATGCTAGGTAAAGCTCTGCCTTATCTCAGTTCACTGGTCACGATGGCAACACCCATCCGTAGCACGCGCTCCAGCAGGTGTATCTCACTGATCATCCCTAAAGCCAACACCTCATTCGGCCGCCTTTCGTTCCAGTACTCTGCTGCCTGTGACTGGAATGAATTGCAAAAATCGCTGAAGTTGGAGACCTTTATCTCCCTCACCAACTTCAAACATCAGCTATCTGAGCAGCTAACCGATCGCTGCAGCTGTACATAATCTATTGGTAAATAGCCCACCCATTTTCACCTACCTCATCCCCACAGTTTTTATTTATTTACTTTTCTGCTCTTTTGCACACCAATATCTCTACCTGTACATGATCATCTGATCATTTATCACTCCAGTGTTAATCTGCAATATTGTAATTATTCGCCTACCTCCTCATGCCTTTTGCACACATTGTATATAGACTCCCCTTTCTTTCTACTGTGTTATTGACTTGTTAATTGTTTACTCCATGTGTAACTCTGTGTTGTCTGTTCACACTGCTATGCTTTATCTTGGCCAGGTCGCAGTTGCAAATGAGAACTTGTTCTCAACTAGCCTACCTGGTTAAATAAAGGTGAAATAAAAATAAATAAATAAATATAGTGCATCACTTTTAGCCAGAGCAGGAGTAGTGCAAAATGTAGGGAATGGGGAGCCATTTTGGACCGAGCCACGTTCTCTCCACATGTCCTGTGCACCCACAGCACTGGAGAACGGTCGATCTGGAGCCTTGTCTCTAGAGTTACCAGTAACGTGCCCTTCGGTTCTGCACCTACATGTCCGGTGCACCCACAGCTCTGGAGAACGGTCGATCTGGAGCCTTGTCTCTAGAGTTACCAGTAACGTGCCCTTCGGTTCTGCACCTACATGTCCTGTGCACCCACTGCTCTGGAGAACGGTCAATCTGGAGCCTTGTCTCTAGAGTTACCAGTAACGTGCCCTTCGGTTCTGCACCTACATGTCCTGTGCACCCACTGCTCTGGAGAACGGTCGATCTGGAGCCTTGTCTCTAGAGTTACCAGTAACGTGCCCTTCGGTTCTGCACCTACATGTCCTGTGCACCCACTGCTCTGGAGAACGGTCGATCTGGAGCCTTGTCTCTAGAGTTACCAGTAACGTGCCCTTCGGTTCTGCACCTACATGTCCCCACTGACTCTGTATCTGTCACAGTGTGGATTCTACAGCGTGTTTCCTCCAGACAGATAGACAGGGCTGTGGTTTCTGCTTTCTTACCTCCCAAAGCTCATGTAATCTCTTTGAACAGAGACCTCCTCAGAGATGAATCCTTAACGCTCTTATCTTGTTATGTGTGAAAGTTTGTGTGTGTGTAGTGCGTGTGTGTGATTCTCACATCAGTGTGTTCTACCGTGAACTTGTCATTTATAATCCTCTCAGAGAGAGTGATAGAGATTTATCAGCTCAGTGAGAGAAAGTGAGAGAGAGTGAGATGACACATTGGTGTGTGACACTCATTAAAAAGCGTATTTTTATCATCAGTGTTACCAATATAATGTATTTATTCTGGTTCCAGACATCTCACAGCTACCATGGTTATCATGACCAGGCCACATCCTCTCTGGTTCCAGACATCTCACAGCTACCATGGTTATCATGACCAGGCCACATCCTCTCTGGTTCCAGACATCTCACAGCTACCATGGTTATCATGACCAGGCCACATCCTCTCTGGTTCCAGACATCTCACAGCTACCATGGTTATCATGACCAGGCCACATCCTCTCTGGTTCCAGACATCTCACAGCTACCATGGTTATCATGACCAGGCCACATCCTCTCTGGTTCCAGACATCTCACAGCTACCATGGTTATCATGACCAGGCCACATCCTCTCTGGTTCCAGACATCTCACAGCTACCATGGTTATCATGACCAGGCCAAATCCTCTCTGGTTCCAGACATCTCACAGCTACCATGGTTATCATGACCAGGCCAAATCCTCTCTGGTCAGATGAATCCTTTACCAGGATCTTCTCTAATAAGAAGCAGGATCAACTATTTAAAGGGTCAGCAGTGATGTTGGGTAGCCTTGAATCTGCCAGGCATACCATATCCAGGCTCAAATGTTGTTTTTCTTAAGGACCATGCAATCTCTTTTATTAGAGAGAGATACATACACAGAGAGAGAGACATAGAGAGAGAGAGAGACATAGAGAGAGCGAGATACAGAGAGCGAGACACAGAGAGCGAGACACAGAGAGCGAGACACAGAGAGCGAGACACAGAGAGCGAGACAGAGACACACGCAGAGAGACACACGCAGAGAGACACACGCAGAGAGACACACGCAGAGAGATACGCAGAGAGAGATACGCAGAGAGAGATACACAGAGAGAGACACACAGAGACACACAGAGAGAGATACGAAGAGAGCGAGACAGAGAGCGAGACACAGAGAGAGACACACAGAGAGACACAGAGAGAGACACAGAGAGAGACACAGAGAGTTTGACAAACAGAGAGACACAGAGCGAGACAGAGACACACAGAGACACACAGAGAGGGCGGAAACAGCCTTTCAAGAAGGTCATTCTCTTGCTTTCATGTTTCAGTTGTTAACACAAACACCCAGAAGAGCACTTTTCTAAAACCAAACATCTATAATGACATCTCTCCTGTTCCTTTCTTCAGAGAAAGACAGGCAATTATCTAGACTCAATTTCACACTATCTATGTAATACAAACAGGTGAATACTACACAATAAAGACATAGAAAAGCTGGCCCTGGCTGGCAGATAAATGTGTATGTGTACCCAGTGCAGCCTGCTGTTTGGTCGTTAGGTTCAACAACGTGAGTTGAAAAGAGGTCTGAACTGGTATGTTGGTTATCCAACCTAATTCAACCTAAACCGCCCGGGAACCAACTGTCCTGTACTGTCTGTGACAGGAATCAGACAAGCAGAGTAGGTTCAACAAGTGTCTGAAACAGGGTTTACATTCAATAACATATTAGACTAGGCTGAGTGAGAGAGGGGGGAGGAGGAGAGAGAGAGGGGGATAGAGAGAGGGGGGGATAGAGAGAGGGGGGGAGAGAGGGGGATGAGAGAGAGAGAGAGGATGAGGGGGAGAGAGAGAGGGATTGAGGAGAGAGGGGAGAGAGGGGGAGGAGAGAGAGGAGGGAGGAGAGAGAGAAGGGGGTGGAGGAGCGAGAGGGAGGGAGGAGAGCGAGAGAGGGGGAGAGGAGAGAGAGGGGGGATGAGAGAGAGGAGGGAGGAGAGAGAGATGAGGGAGAGGAGGGAGGAGAGAGAGATGGGGGGGGAGGGAGAGGAGGGAGGAGAGAGAGACGGGGGGAGGGAGAGGAGGGAGGGAGAGAGTATGAATGAATAGGGACCTTTCAGATTGACAGACAGCATCCCTGGTTCTCCTGAATGTGTTTTATTTCCTCCTCCAGCTCCCAGACTGAGCCAAAGCTTTAACACACTCTTTATACTGAGTATGCAGCTCAAATGGCACCCTAGGGGCCACCTTATGGGCCCTGGTCTAAAGTAGTGCATTAGATAGCAACTAGGGTGCCATTTGGGACACATGAATTTATCCTCAGCGCCAAAAGCTTTCAGCAGCCTGCTACCCAGAGACAGGCTGACTGCAACTCCCACTCCAGGCAGTAGTGTTCTATAATGTGATGTCATTTAGAGCAGAGAGAGAGAGAGATGCTCTCTAGTGTTCTATAATGTGATGTCATTTAGAGCAGAGAGAGAGAGAGATGCTCTCTAGTGTTCTATAATGTGATGTCATTTAGAGCAGAGAGAGAGAGAGATGCTCTCTAGTGTTCTCCAACGGGCATCATCAGACACTAGACTAGTGTCTCCCTAAATGTCAACACAGGGACAGACCATGAGGATGTCTTCATCACTGAGAGAGACTGGGTGAAGATGGGGCAAATTCAGGGGTCTTCAACTTTTTGTTACGCAAGGACCCCGCCCAGGCATACAGACCCAGAGACCCCCACCCAGGTAAACTGGCGACCCAGAAACCCCCCCGCCCAGGCAAACCGGTGACCCAGGGACCTCCACCCAAGCAAACCGGTGACCCAGGGACCTCCGCCCAGGCAAACAGGTGACCCAGGGATCTCCGCCCAAGCAAACCGGGTGAACCATGGACCTCCGCCCAGACAAACAGGTGAACCATGGACCTCCGCCCAGACAAACCGGTGAACCATGGACCTCCGCCCAGGCAAACAGGTGACCCAGGGACCTCCGCCCAAGCAAACCGGTGAACCATGGACCTCCGCCCAGACAAACCGGCGAACCAGGGACCTCCGTCCAGACAAACCGGTGACCCATAGACCTCCGCCCAGACAAACCGGTGAACCATAGACCTCCGCCCAGACAAACAGGTGAACCATGGACCTCCGCCCAGACAAACAGGTGAACCATGGACCTCCGCCCAGACAAACAGGTGAACCATGGACCTCCGCCCAGACAAAGAGGTGAACCATGGACCTCCGCCCAGACAAACAGGTGAACCATGGACCTCCGCCCAGACAAACAGGTGAACCATGGACCTCCGCCCAGACAAACCGGTGAACCATGGACCTCCGCCCAGGCAAACAGGTGACCCAGGGACCTCCGCCCAAGCAAACCGGTGAACCATGGACCTCCGACCAGACAAACCGGCGAACCAGGGACCTCCGTCCAGACAAACCGGTGACCCATAGACCTCCGCCCAGACAAACCGGTGACCCATAGACCTCCGCCCAGACAAACCGGTGAACCAGCACCCCCATCATATGTTAGCAAAAGATATATATGTTCACGACTTGTCTTATCGTCAGGTGAATGACAAGGTTCAGTCATCAACATTTTGAAATGAATAGATTTGGTCGATGGTTTTCACATTATAACAGGAAGAGGAAGTGTAACTCTACCTATTAGCTAGGCAGGTCACTCCAAACACGAATAGCTAATAGCAGCTGTTTCGCTGGTTAAACAAAGGTGAGCCATGTGTTGGCCAAAATCTGTCAAGAAAGCTTCCCAGCAGCCAGAGGCACCCGCGGTGCTTTTCAGAGCTTATGGCCGCTGCTCTGCCCAGGTGATGCTCTGCCCAGGTGATGCTCTGCCCAGGCGCTGCTCTGCCCAGGTGATGCTCTGCCCAGGTGATGCTCTGCCCAGGTGATGCTCTGCCCAGGTGATGCTCTGCCCAGGTGATGCTCTGCCCAGGTGATGCTCTGCCCAGGTGATGCTCTGCCCAGGCGCTGCTCTGCCCAGGTGATGCTCTGCCCAGGTGATGCTCTGCCCAGGTGATGCTCTGCCCAGGCGCTGCTCTGCCCAGGTGATGCTCTGCCCAGGTGATGCTCTGCCCAGGTGATGCTCTGCCCAGGTGATGCTCTGCCCAGGCGCTGCTCTGCCCAGGCGCTGCTCTGCCCAGGCGCTGCTCTGCCCAGGTGATGCTCTGCCCAGGCGCTGCTCTGCCCAGGCGCTGCTCTGCCCAGGCGCTGCTCTGCCCAGGTGATGCTCTGCCCAGGTGATGCTCTGCCCAGGCGCTGCTCTGCCCAGGCGCTGCTCTGCCCAGGTGATGCTCTGCCCAGGCGCTGCTCTGCCCAGGCGCTGCTCTGCCCAGGCGCTGCTCTGCCCAGGTGATGCTCTGCCCAGGCGCTGCTCTGCCCAGGCGCTGCTCTGCCCAGGCGCTGCTCTGCCCAGGTGATGCTCTGCCCAGGCGCTGCTCTGCCCAGGCGCTGCTCTGCCCAGGTGATGCTCTGCCCAGGTGATGCTCTGCCCAGGCGTTGCTGACGCATGTCGGCTCTTACAACGCCTGGATAGATATTCAACTATCAGCTAATCGCATCAGATGTTACAGCAACATGTGCCCTACAGCACTGTCGTATGTTACAGCAACATGTGCCCTACAACACTGTCATATGTTACAGCAACATGTGCCCTACAACACTGTCGTATGTTACAGCAACATGTGCCCTACAACACTGTCATATGTTACAGCAACATGTGCCCTACAGCACTGTCGTATGTTACAGCAACATGTGCCCTACAGCACTGTCATATGTTACAGCAACATGTGCCCTACAGCACTGTCGTATGTTACAGCAACATGTGCCCTACAACACTGTCATATGTTACAGCAACATGTGCCCTACAGCACTGTCATATGTTACAGCAACATGTGCCCTACAGCACTGTCATATGTTACAGCAACATGTGCCCTACAGCACTGTCATATGTTACAGCAACATGTGCCCTACAGCACTGTCACATGTTACAGCAACATGTGCCCTACAGCACTGTCGTATGTTACAGCAACATGTGCCCTACAGCACTGTCACATGTTACAGCAACATGTGCCCTACAGCACTGTCGTATGTTACAGCAACATGTGCCCTACAACACTGTCACGTGTTACAGCAACATGTGCCCTACAACACTGTCACATGTTACAGCAACATGTGCCCTACAGCACTGTCCTATGTTACAGCAACATGTGCCCTACAACACTGTCATATGTTACAGCAACATGTGCCCTACAACACTGTCATATGTTACAGCAACATGTGCCCTACAACACTGTCATATGTTACAGCAACATGTGCCCTACAACACTGTCATATGTTACAGCAACATGTGCCCTACAACACTGTCACATGTTACAGCAACATGTGCCCTACAGCACTGTCCTATGTTACAGCAACATGTGCCCTACAGCACTGTCACATGTTACAGCAACATGTGCCCTACAACACTGTCATATGTTACAGCAACATGTGCCCTACAACACTGTCACATGTTACAGCAACATGTGCCCTACAGCACTGTCCTATGTTACAGCAACATGTGCCCTACAACACTGTCATATGTTACAGCAACATGTGCCCTACAGCACTGTCAGATGTTACAGCAACATGTGCCCTACAGCACTGTCCTATGTTACAGCAACATGTGCCCTACAACACTGTCGATGACGTGGCACGCAGCCATTGGTTGATGCATGCAGAGTCTGAGCAGGGGAGCGCGACCATTGGTTGATGCATGCAGAGTCTGAGCAGTGGAGCGCGACCATTGGTTGATGCATGCAGAGTCTGAGCAGGGGAGCGCGACCATTGGTTGATGCATGCAGAGTCTGAGCAGTGGAGCGCGACCATTGGTTGATGCATGCAGAGTCTGAGCAGGGGAGAGCGACCATTGGTTGATGCATGCAGAGTCTGAGCAGGGGAGAGCGACCATTGGTTGATGCATGCAGAGTCTGAGCAGTGGAGCACGACCATTGGTTGATGCATGCAGAGTCTGAGCAGTGGAGCGCGACCATTGGTTGATGCATGCAGAGTCTGAGCAGTGGAGCGCGACCATTGGTTGATGCATGCAGAGTCTGAGCAGTGGAGCGCGACCATTGGTTGATACTTCAGTGAATGTCATTTGCTCAATATTACGAGTTGAGAAATAAATTTGACATCATTATATTATATTCTCATCTTTTCTACTGTAGGTATGTAATTCAAAAGGTGTTTATCTTGTTGTTCGCGATATTCATAACAACTATTAAATAGCTAAAAATGTAAATCCCCTTTTAAAAATATATATATTTTCATGGACTCCCTGCAAAACCATGGACCCTGGGTTGAATACCCCTGGGCTAGTTGATGCACAGGACTTGACCACAAATTAAAGGAGGAGCAGGAGGAGGAGGAGGAGGAGGAGCAGGAGGGGGAGGAGGAGGAGCAGGAGGGGGAGGAGGAGGAGCAGGAGGAGGAGCAGGAGGAAGAGCAGGAGGGGGAGGAGGAGGAGCAGGAGGAGGAAGAGCAGGAGGGGGAGGAGCAGGAGGAGGAGCAGGAGGAAGAGGAGGAGCAGGAGGAGGAGGAGCAACCCCATTGACTTCCTTAGAGGTGAGAGGATCAGGATGTGAAAGGTATGTGCAGCACATTCACCATGTTGGCCCTGATGCACCAGCACCTATTCAATCATCAACCCACCTTCACACTGAATTGTCTATGTGGGTCGGATACTTTGCAAATGGGAGTTCTTCTGAGTCAGGTAATCCAAGGCCATGTGGCCACAGATACACTCCCTGGCCGGATCTCAATATTCTAAAGTGGTGTCCTTTCCTTTCCCTCTCATTGGCTCCATCTGATGATATCAAAGACCAGGACAGGTGGAAAGCAAACACCTGGAACTGGAGATTTTAGGAGAGGAATCCCCTTTAGACTATTGAGATGTACCCTGTGTTACTTGAATCCACTACTTCCCCAGGTCTTCCTCTGTCATGTTCTGTTCCTGTCTCTTCTGTCTAAGACAGGGCTTCCTCGGTCATGTTCTGTTCCCGTCTCTTCTGTCTAAGACAGGGCTTCCTCTGTCATGTTCTGTTCCTATCTCTTCTAAGACAGGGCTTCCTCTGTCATGTTCTGTTCCTATCTCTTCTAAGACAGGGCTTACTCTGTCATGTTCTGTCCCTATCTCTTCTGTCTGAGACAGGGCTTCCTCGGTCATGTTCTGTTCCTGTCTCTTCTGTCTAAGACAGAGCTTCCTCGGTCATGTTCTGTTCCTGTCTCTTCTGTCTAAGACAGGGCTTCCTCGGTCATGTTCTGTTCCTGTCTCTTCTGTCGAAGACAGGGCTTCCTCTGTCATGTTCTGTTCCTGTCTCTTCTGTCTAAGACAGGGCTTCCTCGGTCATGTTCTGTTCCTGTCTCTTCTGTCTAAGACAGGGCTTCCTCGGTCATGTTCTGTTCCTGTCTCTTCTGTCTAAGACAGGGCTTCCTCTGTCATGTTCTGTTCCTGTCTCTTCTGTCTAAGACAGGGCTTCCTCTGTCATGTTCTGTTCCTATCTCTTCTAAGACAGGGCTTCCTCTGTCATGTTCTGTTCCTATCTCTTCTAAGACAGGGCTTCCTCTGTCATGTTCTGTTCCTGTCTCTTCTGTCTAAGACAGGGCTTTCTCTGTCATGTTCTGTTCCTATCTCTTCTGTCTAAGACAGGGCTTCCTCTGTTATGTTATGTTCCTATCTCTTCTAAGACAGGGCTTTCTCTGTGAATTCTAGTACTCCTACCTTTTACATGGCCATGGGAAGTGAGTAAGTTAGAAAATCATTATTTCTGTTCTCAAGCATATAATTGCTCCTGCGTGCACAGTGAGAGAGAGAGAGAGAGACTGAGACAACATGCACAGTGTTGAGAGGGAAGGAGAAAGAAAGAGAGAGCGAGAGACAGAGAGAGAGAGACTGAGACAACATGCACAGTGTTGAGAGGGAAGGAGAAAGAAAGAGAGAGCGAGAGACAGAGAGAGAGAGACTGAGACAACATGCACAGTGTTGAGAGGGAAGGAGAAAGAAAGAGAGAGCGAGAGACAGAGAGAGAGAGACTGAGACAACATGCACAGTGTTGAGAGGGAAGGAGAAAGAAAGAGAGAGCGAGAGACAGAGAGAGAGAGACTGAGACAACATGCACAGTGTTGAGAGGGAAGGAGAAAGAAAGAGAGAGCGAGAGACAGAGAGAGAGACTGAGACAACATGCACAGTGTTGAGAGGGGAAGGAGAAAGAAAGAGAGAGCGAGAGACAGAGAGAGAGACTGAGACAACATGCACAGTGTTGAGAGGGAAGGAGAAAGAAAGAGAGAGCGAGAGACAGAGAGAGAGAGACTGAGACAACATGCACAGTGTTGAGAGGGAAGGAGAAAGAAAGAGAGAGCGAGAGACAGAGAGAGAGAGACTGAGACAACATGCACAGTGTTGAGAGGGAAGGAGAAAGAAAGAGAGAGCGAGAGACAGAGAGAGAGAGACTGAGACAACATGCACAGTGTTGAGAGGGAAGGAGAAAGAAAGAGAGAGCGAGAGACAGAGAGAGAGAGACTGAGACAACATGCACAGTGTTGAGAGGGAAGGAGAAAGAAAGAGAGAGCGAGAGACAGAGAGAGAGAGACTGAGACAACATGCACAGTGTTGAGAGGGAAGGAGAAAGAAAGAGAGAGCGAGAGACAGAGAGAGAGAGACTGAGACAACATGCACAGTGTTGAGAGGGAAGGAGAAAGAAAGAGAGAGCGAGAGACAGAGAGAGAGACTGAGACAACATGCACAGTGTTGAGAGGGAAGGAGAAAGAAAGAGAGACAGAGAGAGAGAGACTGAGACAACATGCAGTGTTGAGAGGGAAGGAGAAAGAAAGAGAGAGCTGAGACAACATGCACAGTGTTGAGAGGGAAGGAGAAAGAAAGAGAGAGCGAGAGACAGAGAGAGAGAGACTGAGACAACATGCACAGTGTTGAGAGGGAAGGAGAAAGAAAGAGAGAGCGAGAGACAGAGAGAGAGAGACTGAGACAACATGCACAGTGTTGAGAGGGAAGGAGAAAGAAAGAGAGAGCGAGAGACAGAGAGAGAGAGACTGAGACAACATGCACAGTGTTGAGAGGGAAGGAGAAAGAAAGAGAGAGCGAGAGACAGAGAGAGAGAGACTGAGACAACATGCACAGTGTTGAGAGGGGAAGGAGAAAGAAAGAAAGAGCGAGAGCAGAGAGAGAGACTGAGACAACATGCACAGTGTTGAGAGAAGAGAAAGACTGAGACAACATGCACAGTGTTGAGAGGGAAGGAGAAAGAAAGAGAGAGCGAGAGACAGAGAGAGAGAGACTGAGACAACATGCACAGTGTTGAGAGGGAAGGAGAAAGAAAGAGAGAGCGAGAGACAGAGAGAGAGAGACTGAGACAACATGCACAGTGTTGAGAGGGAAGGAGAAAGAAAGAGAGAGCGAGAGACAGAGAGAGAGACTGAGACAACATGCACAGTGTTGAGAGGGAAGGAGAAAGAAAGAGAGAGCGAGAGACAGAGAGAGAGACTGAGACAACATGCACAGTGTTGAGAGGGAAGGAGAAAGAAAGAGAGAGCGAGAGACAGAGAGAGAGAGACAACATGAGAGAGGGAAGGAGAAAGAAAAGAGAGAGCAAGACATGAGACAACATGCACAGTGTTGAGAGGGAAGGAGAAAGAAAGAGAGAGCGAGAGACAGAGAGAGAGACTGAGACAACATGCACAGTGTTGAGAGGGAAGGAGAAAGAAAGAGAGAGCGAGAGACAGAGAGAGAGAGACTGAGACAACATGCACAGTGTTGAGAGGGAAGGAGAAAGAAAGAGAGAGCGAGAGACAGAGAGAGAGACTGAGACAACATGCACAGTGTTGAGAGGGAAGGAGAAAGAAAGAGAGAGCGAGAGACAGAGAGAGAGACTGAGACAACATGCACAGTGTTGAGAGGGAAGGAGAAAGACAACATGCAGAGAGAGAGAGCGAGAGACAGAGAGAGAGACTGAGACAACATGCACAGTGTTGAGAGGGAAGGAGAAAGAAAGAGAGAGCGAGAGACAGAGAGAGAGACTGAGACAACATGCACAGTGTTGAGAGGGAAGGAGAAAGAAAGAGAGAGCGAGAGACAGAGAGAGAGACTGAGACAACATGCACAGTGTTGAGAGGGAAGGAGAAAGAAAGAGAGAGCGAGAGACAGAGAGAGAGAGACTGAGACAACATGCACAGTGTTGAGAGGGAAGGAGAAAGAAAGAGAGAGCGAGAGACAGAGAGAGAGACTGAGACAACATGCACAGTGTTGAGAGGGAAGGAGAAAGAAAGAGAGAGCGAGAGACAGAGAGAGAGAGACTGAGACAACATGCACAGTGTTGAGAGGGAAGGAGAAAGAAAGAGAGAGCGAGAGACAGAGAGAGAGACTGAGACAACATGCACAGTGTTGAGAGGGAAGGAGAAAGAAAGAGAGAGCGAGAGACAGAGAGAGAGACTGAGACAACATGCACAGTGTTGAGAGGGAAGGAGAAAGAAAGAGAGAGCGAGAGACAGAGAGAGAGAGACTGAGACAACATGCACAGTGTTGAGAGGGAAGGAGAAAGAAAGAGAGAGCGAGAGACAGAGAGAGAGACTGAGACAACATGCACAGTGTTGAGAGGGAAGGAGAAAGAAAGAGAGAGCGAGAGACAGAGAGAGAGAGACTGAGACAACATGCACAGTGTTGAGAGGGAAGGAGAAAGAAAGAGAGAGCGAGAGACAGAGAGAGAGACTGAGACAACATGCACAGTGTTGAGAGGGAAGGAGAAAGAAAGAGAGAGCGAGAGACAGAGAGAGAGAGACTGAGACAACATGCACAGTGTTGAAAGGGAAGGAGAAAGAAAGAGAGAGCGAGAGACAGAGAGAGAGACTGAGACAACATGCACAGTGTTGAGAGGGAAGGAGAAAGAAAGAGAGAGCGAGAGACAGAGAGAGAGAGACTGAGACAACATGCACAGTGTTGAGAGGGAAGGAGAAAGAAAGAGAGAGCGAGAGACAGAGAGAGATAATGTTTCAGCCCTTCAGCTCCATGGACAGCTCCATTGTTTTTTTAACACTTTGAAAAACATCCTTGTTAGCAACAATTAGTCATATACAGTCAATGTCTGACCATAGGTCTACCTATATGTCTATCGTCTATTGTCTACCTGTAAGGCCACTCACCTGTTCTGGACCTTGGAAACATATCCTGCACTGGGGAGTCCTAACACCACTGTCTGTGCGACTGTTCTGGGAGAATCTCTCCTCACACTTCTCTTTGGAGCAGTCCTCCTCGGAGCTGCCATAGTCCAGGGGTCCAGTCTGTCCCGTAGCATGCTGCCATTCCTCTGTCGCTTTAGGCTCGTTTGTCCCGGCAGAAGGAGGCTCTCCTGTCGGCTGGCCAGGTGTAGCATAACCTTCCGCCTCTGGTGAAGGTGCACTCGCTGCAGAGTTGCTGTTGTCGATGGCAACATCAATGCCGATGCCGGACCCATTGCTGTCCGTGTATTGTCCGTTCATGGGGATGATCACCGGTGGCGGAGCCGGGACCGGCGGTCTGAGTAAGAAAACCTTCAGGTCACTGAACAAAACGCAACAGCGGCCTTTGGACATGCCCTGGCGGCGGAGCAGCATCGGTCTCCGGCTCAACAATCCCCAGCACCATACAACCACCCCGAGAGACAACAACATGTGTCTGTTTCTATAGGAGGATACAGGTGTAGATTTCTATTCAGAAACGTGCAGAGCACACGAAGAGAAAAGGAAAAGCTTACTGTTATTTCGTTGAGGATGATCGGAAAGAGGAGTCTCCTCTGTTGTGTATTTTCCAGTTGGGTTGAATGACATTCTTTCTCTCAACAGCTATTTTCAATTTAGCTCTGAATTCTAAACTCGAATCAGCCGGAAAAAATCGAATGAGTTGGTGTGCGCGCACCACCACACATCATTTCTCAGCCTTGTCAGATAACCCTATCGTGCACTAGCCTTGGAGCTCGCTTATGCCTGTAACTAAGTAATTGCTCAGGTTACAGGAAAACCCTGACTACATATCAAACAAATAGACTTACATGTCTCATATACCTTAGAGAAAACGGGCAGGCACATAGCTGAGCATCTTCCCATTTCATTCCAATGGCATCACAAACCGAATCTTGGGAACAAGACTATACTATTGCGATCTTTTCATTCTTATTATCTAGCCTACTCTCCCGTTGCCCTTTATCAATCTGGTTCCATGAATCCAACAGCTTTGTTTCTTTACGGCCCTTCTACCAACAATGTCCCATTACATGTTGTAATAATAACAGTCGCTATGTGGCCAGTGGTGCTTGATATAACCGCCACCCCGTTGACCAGTCGAGCCCTGTTTAAATCATCCTTTCTCTATACTCTATCCTGATGGATGCTTTAACGGTTATGTCCTCGGCTGCAGTCTAATATAGTTTCCACGGTAGTTTGCGTTCGTCGCCTGTCAATTCAACGGTCTGTCTGAGGAGGTTGAGGCTATTCCCACAACAAAAGCCTACAAGATCATTTAGGGATGTCACGAACATGCCCTGGGCTTCGCTTCCACAGAGCCTAGCCTCCTACCGTCATTTTCTCTCACACGGAGCATCCTCTTTACAAGCGGGTAATCCACATATTTTAACAACATAACAGTGCTTTAATTCACCCCAGAACGGTTGTTGTCATGCCTTTGGGTCGACAGGAGCAGCGAAACCGGAGAGAAGTGTTTGATGTGGCCGTTGTCTCTCTGCTTTTGAAATCCATTCGACTCGATGGTTCTTTTCTCGCCGCGGGTTCAGCACCATTAAGGATGGGACAGCTCCCAGGCGCGGGCCCGTCTGGAACACCAGCGTGATGCAAGAAAGGGGGCGAGCATGGGCTGGCTCGTCTCATCTCGGATAGCAACAATATAACATTTGGGATGAATGAGATGAAATAATAGATTAAACAAGAATCCCAAACAGATATAGTATTTGACAATAACAGAATAATGTCAAACCTTGATTACATTGGGATAAGATCACACATCCCAGTGTGGGAAGACATGGGAACAGATTTAATAAATACTTTATTTTATTGATGATTTTCTGGTGATTTTACAGTCTTTTATGTCCAACAACGAAAATGATATATCAAAAAAACAAAACATAAATCTATTGGGGAAGGTAGGCTGTTCACATTTAGCAAACAAGTTGCTTAAACAAATACAACATATTTATGTATAGGTCTCAATTGGAGGTGTCTTATCATGCTATATGGGCTGTGGCTGTTGAATAATGCACAGCAGGCTATCCCCTATACACTAGGTATTTATATATTCTGGTCTGCCTAGTGTGCTTAGTGCCACACTACAGCCTTCCCTGAACCTGCTGAACCCTGGCAGTAAGCGACAGTACACACACACACACACACACACACACACACACACACACACACACACACACACACACACACACACACACACACACACACACACACCAGTAGAGTTGAATTCTCTCCATCTCCTTTCTCTTCAACATGTGTCCGAAGAGACAAGTGAGCAAGTCTGAGTGAGCGTGGCCCAAATGACACTCTATTCCCTACATAGTGCACTACTTTTGACCAGAGCCCTATGAGCTATACAAGGAAAAGGTGCCATTTGGGATGCAATCAGAGGAGTGGCCCACTCGCTGCTGCAGTTTCCCCCAGGACCAGGGAAATATGTCACACTGTTGTAGGACTTCCCACCACCACTAGCATTAACCCCAAACAATTTACACTGTTCAAGAAACTTCTCTTAATCGCCCGTGTTCTCTCTCTGTCTCTGTCTCTCTCTCTCTCTCTCTCTGTCTCTCTCTCTGTCTCAGTCTCTCTCTCTCTCTGTCTCTCTCTCTGTCTCTCTCTCTCTCTGTCTCTCTCTCTCTCTCTCTCTCTCTCTCTCTCTCTCTCTCTCTCTCTCTCTCTCGACAATGCAGAACAATTATGATTCTTTATCAATACTGTATGTTTGACACTGCTTGCAATGGCCAGTGCAGTGTGAGGGTCATCCTATCTGTCATATGACATAAGTCATTGTTACATCACACAATCTGACCTCGGGGTGTAGGCTACTGTCAGTGTGACTTCCTGCTCTGTGATGGAATATGAGTGTCCCTCACCTACTGTAATGTAGCCTGTCAGTATCTCTATCTTTCTGATAACAAAAACAAGGACTTTTAAAGGGGAAATCTGTGATTCCTACATATATTTTTAGACTTCTAAATTAATGACATATTATATACCCATTGATTCTTGAAGAATTTAACTTTTAATTGAGCTTAGTTCAACTGTCGTACCCCATCAGAACCCAAAATACAAGCTTGTTTTACTCCATTGTTTGTAAACAATGTAATTTCAATCAATGTCAGACTAATGTGCCATCTCCTTTTCTCTCTGAGCTGTCTGTGGTGCTGAATGCTGAATCTCTCTCTCCCCACTGATGCGTGGTTTATGTATATATTTCCGAGGATTCTGTGGTAACAATTGGGGCTTTAGAGAAAGAAACACATTATTCTCAAGGAAAGTTATCTTAAAAAGGGGATTACCCCATATTTCCTGCAGATCCACACAGATCCTCTGCTAAAACACACACACACACACACACACACGGTACATCCTCTCAGTAAAGCTTACACTGCTAGAGGGACTACTGTTTTCTGTCTGATGTCTTGTCTTACAGTGGGGCTTAAGTCTAGAGAAGTGACAGGCTGGCAGGCACAATATCCTAGATTACCCAAACTATACTGTACTATACTGTACTATACTGTACTGTACTATACTATATTGTACTGTACTGTACTGTACTTAGAGGCCTATGCAAAGAAAATTGATGCAGTATAAGACAACAGTAGTACAGTAGCATTTTGCCTGTGTGTGTGTGAGTGCGTGTCTGTGTGCCTGCCTCTGTGCGTGTGTGCACACAGCAGCCGTCGGTATGACCCCTACATAAGCCCCTCTCTGTACTGGGAACTAGGAGATGAAGCAGGCCCCTGAGGAATTCCATCTCTGCCAATTAGTGTTGCTGGTATCGTAGAGTCAAGCATGAAACACTAGCTTGCAGCCAGAGCCTAATGACCAGTGCTGGTATAAAAAGAGCACATGAATGATACAGTGATCAGGCCTCTTTACTTGTGAAAAGCATTATAATTGTTTATGTAGTAACCATAATTACAGTACTAACTTTTCCTGTATTCCTTTTCCTTGGGGCAACTGAGTATGAGCTTAGGCTAGAGCAATTAAATATTGGATAACTTTTCAGTTAGTTAAAAAAAATATATATTTCACTTGCTCAACACAACATTTCTACCACAAGCCTGTAGGTCTACCATCTCGAATTTCCTCATGCATATTTAAAAGTAACTCAACGAATAGTTATAAAGTAGGCTAGCTAACATTAGGAAGAAGATACATGCTCTCTACATAGAATTCCTAGGCGCTTGGCTTGGAGCAATTTAATGTAACACGTGGCGAACGTTGATGACGACGTTACCATGGTTACCAAGAATTTCCGATGTGACCGCTGATCCTCGGGTTCAAATAAAAGCCATATAGTTTGCCAACGTCCTACTAACAATTTTGGTAAGTTGAAGTAACGCTCTCACGAAGGAATTTTATGATAATGAAAGTTGCCTAAGTTAACACACTTCGTCATGGCTCAATTATTGCAACTTGACAGTAGTAGCTAACAAGCTAGCTAAAGCTAGCTGAGGTCCTCTGTCCAGTTTGTTCATTGGTACTGACAGTGGCACTTGACTTCGTTATGATGGAAGCTATTATTCGTTTTCTGGATGGAAATGATAAAGAATTACTGTTCATTCGAAGATTACATGTCCGTGCAACAATATCTTCTTCTTATTTCTGAATGAATACAGATAAAGTGGATCTGCAATGGACATCAATGATGTAGTCGTCCAGAAGCTTCACACATAGTATAGAACTGTGTTCTTCTCTATCAGAGGAATAGCTGGTGATCAAGAGGTAAGTGTCATTTATGTTTTACAGAATGGTATCTTCCACATTGCTATGGTTATTAGAGAATTGACATTGACCTCAATGACCGTACAGGTGAATGAAGACACTGGAGCCAGAGCCAAGATGGCAGCCATGGCAAGAAACATCTCCAAGGACTGGACCTACCTCTATGAGAGGCTCTTCTCCAAGCTGTCCGATGAGGGCTTCCACGACATGTGGAGCATTGGTGGCTTCCTCGTCGTATTCATTTTCTGCACCATCGTCATCACCCTGACTCTAGCTGTCATATTCAGCTGGTGCTGTGGCTGGTGCTTCGAACAGCCGATCCTGGGGTCCAGCAAGATCAGCGTGCTGCTCTCGCCACCAGAACTGTCCAGACAGAAGTCTATGCAGACACAGGCACCCAGTTTATCGAAACAGAGCCTGTCCAGACAGAAGTCTATGCAACCACAGACACCCAGTTTATCGAAACAGAGCCTGTCCAGACAGAAGTCTATGCAGCCACAGACACCCAGTTTATCGAAACAGAGCCTGTCCAGACAGAAGTCTATGCAGCCACAGACACCCAGTTTATCGAAACAGAGCCTGTCCAGACAGAAGTCTATGCAGCCACAGACACCCAGTTTATCGAAACAGAGCCTGTCCAGACAGAAGTCTATGCAGCCACAGACACCCAGTTTATTGAAACAGAGCCTGTCCAGACAGATATACACCTCGAGGTCTGTGATGGATCCAAAGCATCCCATAGAGTCTGTTTGGAATCCTAAGTCTGTGCCCGATGTGCAAAAGACTGAGAAAAGCAGCAAGAACAAGAAGTTTAAAGCTGGATCTGTGAAAGTAAAGAGTAAAATCCAACCTGCATCCAGGATTGTGAGGAACAGAGATGTACCAGTATAGCTTCGGGCTACCAGACCAAATCTGCTTTTCTACCTATGTGTCTGACGGACCTCTGTGACAGCCTCATTAGATGTTTCAAGTAAAGCCTTTCAATTTCAAGTTGTATTAGTCATCTGTGCAGGATACACATGGTATACACTGTCCAATGAAACGCTTGCTTGTATTTTTGCTTCAGTGTTTTGGAAACACGTAAGGTTAGGCTTATATGTAGTTGTTGTAGACATTTAGAGTCAAACATGACATTATTTGCAGGGGCCTGTCATTGATTTGTGCAAAAGACACATTTAAATGAAAAGGAGTCTCTGCACACTCAGGATCAATGCACAACTTTCTATTTATTTAGGCTGAGCATTCGGGTCGTCAGACCTTCATCAGTGCACAAGACACAGGCATCAACAACCAGGGTTGTGTAGGTTACTTTCTAAACGTAATCTATCACAGTTACTAGTCACCTGTCCAACACTGTAATTAGTAATGCAACTTTTGGATTACCAAAACTCAGTCATGTAATCTGATTACTTTCAGATACTTTTGGATTAATTTCCCCATTAGAAGAAGACTAAAAAGAGCCATCAAACGCATTTGGTGTGTCATCAGAGTGGTCTCTGATTGGTGGTCATCATTTGGTGTGTCATCATAGTGGTCTCTGATTGGTGGTCATCATTTGGTGTGTCATCATAGTGGTCTCTGATTGGTGGTCATCATAGTGGTCTCTGATTGGAGGTCATCATTTGGTGTATCATCATAGTGGTCTCTGATTGGTGGTCATTTGGTGTGTCATCATAGTAGTCTCTGATTGGTGGTCATCATTTGGTGTGTCATCATAGTGGTCTCTGACTTGTCATCAGACTCACTCAGGTGGAACGAACTTAAACTTGCTCCTTTTTTCGATGCTGAATTGAATGACCTTGAGAAAACAGAAAGCTGTATCTAAAGTATCTGTAATCTCATTACAATATTTTATCTGGTTACGGAACTGATGACAGTTGCAGTTTTTTGTAATCAGTTACTCCCCAACTCTGTCAACAACAATGAGAATGTCATTATTTTGCTGTCTACTTCTAAAACATTTGAAGATGATAAGATATTTTTTTTTGTCAAAGAAAATCTTATTCAAACCACAGACTTTTATTTGGGATCACACTCAAAAGATTGGTCACACTCATCACTTTCGCCTGTATTACTGAAATAGGACACAACGAGGCAGCATTTAGCTACTCTTGATCATTTCAACACCATGTTGTAGTTAATAGGCCAATGTAGGCTGTGTTTCGGACTCCCCCTGCTGGTTAAAAGCTGCAATTGCATTTCACAGATTCTTCATCCCTCCACCGCACATAAACCTCTTCCAAAGAGCCCATATTCCTAAATGGTTTCAGATTCGGAGTGCTGATCGAGGATCAGTTTTGACCTAATCCTAGATTTGAGATTATAAATACGGGCCGAGGACTCCTGGAATACCAGAGAGAGTATAACATATCTGGGAAATAGAGATGGGAAGCGAGCTGGCAATACTGAACTAATTCATTTCACTATAAAAAAAGTGTGAAGTATTTTACAAAATCCACACTTTTTTGTTGGTATTATTCGCTCAAGACAAAATGTTTCAGAACCTTTCCCAACGTTCCGAACACTGAACACACCCCTCGAGCCGTGACGTATCACGTGACACACAATTCTTCCGGTACAACAAGGAAGAGTGGAATCGGAGAGATGTGATACCGCTAACTTGCTAATAATGTAGCTATTGTTTCGTTGTGTATCTATATTAATATATTTGGCCTTTTACAATGTCAGAATCGCCAGATACACGCAGTTTGGTTTCTGCGTCATCCCAGCTCAATTTAATGGAAATAGATACGGTGAGTGGGACTGTCGCGCATATGGATGCTTCTCAACAGTTTTTGGTTTTCTTGATAGATAGCTAAACCTAGCATTTTTGGGGGGATAGATTCGCTAAATATGAGAGTTTGTTTGTGCAATTAAAGCTGTAGCTAGCATTAGTCTTATTTTGCTGGTTGTCAACTGTGTAGCTTGCTAGTGGGCTACTTTGTTGTCTTTTCTTTGGCTTAGCACAGCCATGTCTCTGCTATACTCTGCTAAAATCCGATTAAAGATCGCTAGATCCATATAATTAGGTAGAATAGTAATATAATGAGATGTCTGACTAGAGCGACCACGGAGATCGATAGACTTCATTGTGCTGAACACATATTGCATACCTTATCTATTCTCCTCAGATCGACGATAAAGAGTTTGACATTCCCCAAGTTGACACCCCGCCTACCCTGGAGAGCATCCTGAATGAGGTAACTGGCTCTCATCTTTCAATAACTCTACATATTCCATTTCAAATGCTGCAGGAATCTGACATCTTCTAGCTCCCGGACTTCTTACAGAACAATACAATGTTGTGTAAGGAAGTCAACACATTCTGGTAACCAGCCCTACATCCACATCTGGGCTAACAGTTGTGATACTTCCGTCTCCTGTTTTAGCCTGAGGATGAGGAGGAGCCCTTCATCCTGGAGGACACGTGTCTGCTGAACACAGAGAACATCGACGCCCACTCCTGTGAGACCTCCTCACTGGCCAGCTCTGACAGCGGAGACCGCACCCACCTCAAACGGTAACACACACACACACACACACACACACACACACACACTCTCAGCTATGTCTTACTATACTTGTGAGAGCTTTATGGGGACCATCAATTGATTCCCATTGAAAATGATGTTTTCCCTAAACCGAACCCTTAATTCTAATCCTAACCTTATACCCCTAAGTCTAAAATAACCTTTTTACAAGTGAGGACTGGCAAAATATCCTCACTTCCCTGAATTTTAGTTGGTTTGCTATTCTAGTGAGGACTTCTGGTACTCGCAAGTATGGTAAAATGTGTACACACACAGTTTTGTATCGCTATCCTTGTGGGGACCAAAGAATTGATTCCCAATCCAACATCCTATTTTCCCGAACACTAAATGTAACCTAAACCCTTAACCTCCTCATGGGCAGGTTTTTAACAGTCTATCCGTGTGGTGTGTGTGTGTAGGAAGAGGAAGACAGTGGAGCTCAGCACTACAGTCCATGGCTCTGTGCTCCGACACAGCATCCTGAAAGGCATCTCTGCTCAGATAGTCTCAGCCGCTGTGAGGCACACACCCACCACACACACCACACACCCACCACACACCACACCCACCACCACCACCACACACACCACACCCACCACACACACCACACACCCACCACACACCACACCCACCACCACCACCACACACACCAACACCACACACACCAACACCACACACACCAACACCACACACACACACACACACACCAACACCACACACACAACACCACACACACCACCACACACACCACCAACACCACACACACCAACACCACACACACCACCACCACCACACACACCCACCACCACCACACACACACCACAACACCACACACACACACCACCACCACCACACACACACCACAACACCACACACACACACCACCAACACCACACACACACCACCAACACCACACACCACCACCAACACCACACACCACCACCACAACACCACACACACACACCACCAACACCACCACACACACACACCACCAACACCACCACACACACACACCACCAACACCACCACACACACACACCACCAACACCACCAACACCACCACACACACACACCACCAACACCACCACACACACACACCACCAACACCACCACACACACACACCACCAACACCACCAACACCACACACACACACCACCAACACCACACACACAGCTTTCAATTTGTACATTTGTCATGCATCACTGAAATGTACTTTTTCCTTCCTTGTTCTTCAGGACAAAGTAGATGCTGGACTGCCAACTGCAGTAGTAAGTACAGTCATCACATACTATAGTGTAGTGCTGCTTTCACCCTTTCTACACTGTCTTCTCTGTTTCTACACTCTTCTCTCTGTTTCGACACTGTCTTCTCTCTGTTTCGACACTGTCTTCTCTCTGTTTCTAGACTGATCCCCTTCTCTCTGTTTCTAGATTGGTGCCCTTCTCTCTGTTTCTAGACTGGTGCCCTTCTCTCTGTTTCTAGACTGGTCCTCTTCTCTAGTTAAATGTCTTCTCTCTGTTTCTATACTGGTCCCCTTCTCTGTGTTTCTAGATTGGTGCCCTTCTCTCTGTTTCTAGATTGGTCGCCTTCTCTCTGTTTCTAGAAATGGTCCTTTCTTACTGTTTCTAGACTGGTCCTCTTCTCTAGTTTAATGTCTTCTCTCTGTTTCTAGACTGGTCCTCTTCTCTCTGTTTCTAGACTGGTCCCCTTCTCTCTGTTTCTAGACTGGTCCCCTTCTCTCTGTTTCTAGACTGGTCCCCTTCTCTCTGTTTCTAGACTGGTCCCCTTCTCTCTGTTTCTAGACTGGTCCCCTTCTCTCTGTTTCTAGACTGGTCCCCTTCTCTCTGTTTCTAGACTGGTCCCCTTCTCTCTGTTTCTAGACTGGTCCCCTTCTCTCTGTTTCTAGACTGGTCCTCTTTCTCTGTTTCTAGACTGGTCCTCTTTCTCTCTGTTTCTAGACTGGTCCTCTTTCTCTCTGTTTCTAGACTGGTCCTCTTTCTCTCTGTTTCTAGACTGGTCCTCTTTCTCTCTGTTTCTAGACTGGTCCTCTTTCTCTCTGTTTCTAGACTGGTCCTCTTTCTCTCTGTTTCTAGACTGGTCCTCTTTCTCTCTGTTTCTAGACTGGTCCTCTTTCTCTCTGTTTCTAGACTGGTCCTCTTTCTCTCTGTTTCTAGACTGGTCCTCTTTCTCTCTGTTTCTAGACTGGTCCTCTTTCTCTCTGTTTCTAGACTGGTCCTCTTTCTCTCTGTTTCTAGACTGGTCCTCTTTCTCTCTGTTTCTAGACTGGTCCTCTTTCTCTCTGTTTCTAGACTGGTCCTCTTTCTCTCTGTTTCTAGACTGGTCCTCTTTCTCTCTGTTTCTAGACTGGTCCTCTTTCTCTCTGTTTCTAGACTGGTCCTCTTTCTCTCTGTTTCTAGACTGGTCCTCTTCGTTTCTACATTGGTCTTCTTCTCTAGTTAAATGTCTTCTCTCTGTTTCTAGACTGGTCCCCTTCTCTCTGTTTCTAGACTGGTCCTCTTCTCTCTGTTTCTAGACTGGTCCTCTTCTCTGTTTCTAGACTGGTCCTCTTCTCTCTGTTTCTTGACTGGTCCTCTTCTCTAGTTAAATCTCTTCTCTCTTTTTCTAGACTGGTCCTCTTCTCTAGTTAAATGTCTTCTCTCTGTTTCTAGACTGGTCGTCTTCTCTAGTTAAATGTCTTCTCTCTGTTTCTTGACTGGTCCTCTTCTCTCTGTTTCTTGACTGGTCCTCTTCTCTCTGTTTCTAGACTGGTCCTCTTCTCTGTTTCTAGACTGGTCCCCTTCTTTCTGTTTCTAGACGGTCTTCTCTTCGTTTCTACATTGGTCTTCTTCTCTAGTTAAATGTCTTCTCTCTGTTTCTAGACTGGTCCCCTTCTCTCTGTTTCGAGACTGGTTCCCTTCTCTCTGTTTCTAGACGGTCTTCTCTTCGTTTCTACATTGGTCTTCTTCTCTAGTTAAATGTCTTCTCTCTGTTTCTAGACTGGTCCCCTTCTCTCTGTTTCTAGACTGGTCCCCTTCTCTCTGTTTCTAGACGGGTCCCCTTCTCTCTGTTTCTAGACTGGTCCCCTTCTCTCTGTTTCTAGACTGGTCCTCTTCTCTCTGTTTCTAGACTGGTCCTCTTCTCTCTGTTTCGAGACTGGTTCCTTCTCTCTGTTTCTAGACGGTCTTCTTCGTTTCTACATTGGTCTTCTTCTAGTTAAATGTCTTCTCTCTGTTTCTAGACTGGTCCCCTTCTCTCTGTTTCGAGACTGGTTCCCTTCTCTCTGTTTCTAGACTGTCTTCTTCGTTTCTACATTGGTCTTCTTCTCTAGTTAAATGTCTTCTCTCTGTTTCTAGACTGGTCCCCTTCTCTCTGTTTCTAGACTGGTCCCCTTCTCTGTTTCTAGACGGGTCCCCTTCTCTGTTTCTAGACGGGTCCACTTCTCTCTGTTTCTAGACTGGTCCTCTTCTCTCTGTTTCTAGACTGGTCCTCTTCTCTCTGTTTCTTGACTGGTCCTCTTCTCTAGTTAAATCTCTTCTCTCTTTTTCTAGACTGGTCCTCTTCTCTAGTTAAATGTCTTCTCTCTGTTTCTAGACTGGTCGTCTTCTCTAGTTAAATGTCTTCTCTCGGTTTCTTGACTGGTCCTCTTCTCTCTGTTTCTTGACTGGTCCTCTTCTCTCTGTTCCTAGACTGGTCCTCTTCTCTCTGTTTCTAGACTGGTCCTCTTCTTTCTGTTTCTAGACTGGTCCTCTTCTCTCTGTTTCTAGACTGGTCCTCTTCTCTCTGTTTCTACACTGGTCCCCTTCTCTCTGTTTCTACACGGTCTTCTCTTCTGTTTCTACATTGGTCTTCTTCTCTAGTTAAATGTCTTCTCTCTGTTTCTAGACTGGTCCCCTTCTCTCTGTTTCTAGACTGGTCCCCTTCTCTCTGTTTCTAGACTGGTCCCCTTCTCTCTGTTTCTACACGGTCTTCTCTTCGTTCTACATTGGTCTTCTTCTCTAGTTAAATGTCTTCTCTGTTTCTTGACTGGTCCCCTTCTCTCTGTTTCTAGACTGGTCCCCTTCTCTCTGTTTCTAGACTGGTCCCCTTCTCTGTTTCTAGACTGGTCCCTTCTCTTCGTTTCTACATTGGTCTTCTTCTCTAGTTAAATGTCTTCTCTCTGTTTCTAGACTGGTCCTCTTCTCTCTGTTTCTAGACTGGTCCTCTTCTCTGTTTCTAGACTGGTCCTCTTCTCTCTGTTTCTAGACTGGTCCCCTTCTCTCTGTTTCTACACGGTCTTCTCTTCGTTTCTACATTGGTCTTCTTCTCTTGTTAAATGTCTTCTCTCTGTTTCTAGACTGGTCCCCTTCTCTCTGTTTCTAGACGGGTCCCCTTCTCTCTGTTTCTAGACGGGTTGTCTTCTCTAGTTAAATGTCTTCTCTCTGTTTCTAGACTGGTTGTCTTCTCTAGTTAAATGTCTTCTCTCTGTTTCTTGACTGGTCCTCTTCTCTGTTTCTAGACTGGTCCTCTTCTCTCTGTTTCTAGACTGGTCCTCTTCTCTCTGTTTCTAGACTGGTCCTCTTCTCTCTGTTTCTAGACTGGTCCTCTTCTCTGTTTCTAGACTGGTCCTCTTCTCTCTGTTTCTAGACTGGTCCTCTTCTCTCTGTTTCTAGACTGGTCCTCTTCTCTCTGTTTCTAGACTGGTCCTCTTCTCTCTGTTTCTAGACTGGTACTCCTCTAGTTAAAAGTCTTCTGTTTCTAGACTGTGTCTGGTGTGATCGTAGTGGGAACGTCTCATGGCCTGGCTCTAGTGTTTGGTAAGTCCTTAACATATCAGTGATTAGTACTGCAGTCATATAATCATTGACATGAGCCAGTGCAATGCATGGTTAAGGACAAGGTAGTAACTAACTAACTAAGTTGAGGTTGTGTGAACTCTGAATTCAACTGAAGATTGTTATATATTTAGTTGGTTGTTTTCTCTCTGTCTGTCTGGGCAAACTCTGAATGGACAGGAAAAGGTACATGCCTCCAGTAGCTCTCTGTCTCTCTCTTTCTGTCTCGACTTCTGTCTCTCTGTCTCTGTCTCTCAGTACAGTCATATTGTAGACATTGGGCTCAACATCGGCATGTTATCATATTGTCTGCACGTGCTATTTCATTCCTCCGGGTGGTTTTTGAATAAGGTCGTTTGTCTATGTTGTTCATCCGGCTGGTCCAGACATGTGTTGTTGTATGTCGTGTGGTTGTCATTCACTACTGTGTTGCAGCATGTTTTTGGTTGATGCTGTCAGCAGAACATGTGTTTTGACTGATCTCCATATGTTTATAAAGACGGACTGTCCCCGTGTCTGTTGTTGTTCTACGACAGTATAAGAGTTAAGAGCGGCCTTTCCCAGAGTGCTTGGCTCCACAGCGTTGCCTGATGGGTAATGTTTTTTTTTCTTTCTTCAGATCTGAACCAGGCTCTCCGTTTGTGCTTGGGAAGCACGGCGACAGGGGCGGAGTTCGGAGCCGTCTCCGCCCTCAGCATCAACCACGACTGCACCCGGCTGCTCTGTGGCTTCGCCAAGGGACATATCACCATGTGGGATCTGGCCAATGGGAAGCTTCTGCGAACCATTACCGACGCCCACCCACCCGGCACCGCCATCTTACATGTGAAGGTAGTCTGTCTGTCTGTACAAGTCAAGTTGAATTGAAACGTGTCTTCTGCTCAGATCGTCTCTGTTGAACTCCTCGGTTGTCCCTCTCTCTCAGTTCACCGATGACCCTACGCTGGCAGTGTGCAACGACAGCGGTGGCTCTGTGTTTGAGCTGGCTTTCAGGTAATACTCATTTGTCCCCTCAGATTGTGTGTGTGTGTGAAGTTACCTGCAGTGACTGACAGGGGGCAGTATTGCTCTGCAGACACTAGGATTGATGTGCTGGTTGACTCAACATGCAGTCCCCGCGGACACTGTGGGCGGGTGGGTTTAGGGCCATGTAATACTGTGTGGATGAAGGGCGGGTGGGTGGCGTGTGCGGGTTGAATAAAGGGAAAACGATGCATCAAAAAAATCCATAAATGTATAATTAGTTTGCATATCTATCGGCTACATTGAGTTTTATCTCTCCTTGTGTTTATCTGGCATTAGTGTGTAAGCATCACTTTTAGGGCCAAATACAGTACAACAACATGAAGGTTTTATTGACAGCTGCACTCTGGTGAACATAGTGTAGGTGGATATTTAAACCAATGGGTGGAAACAGAGGCAGACAGGACGTTCTGTAGCCTGTTGCAGCCCACAAAAGACAAACAGGACGTTCTGTAGCCTGTTGCAGCCCACAAAAGACAAACAGGACGTTCTGTAGCCTGTTGCAGCCCACAAAAGACAAACAGGACGTTCTGTAGCCTGTTGCAGCACACAAAAGACAAACAGGACGTTCTGTAGCCTGTTGCAGCCCACAAAAGACAAACAGGACGTTCTGTAGCCTGTTGCAGCACACAAACAGGACATTCTGTAGCCTGTTTCCGTCCACAAACAGGACAAAACATCAAAATAAAGAACAATAGTAGGCAGTAGCAACCAAAAGTCTACCAAATACAAACACATCAAGACTATAACAGGCCCAGACTATAACAGACTATAACAGGCCCAGACTATAACAGTCTATAACAGACTATAACAGGCCCAGACTATAACAGTCTATAACAGACTATAACAGGCCCAGACTATAACAGTCTATAACAGACTATAACAGGCCCAGACTATAACATTTTAACAGGCCCGGTCTGTAACAGGCCCGGAATATAACAGGCCCAGTCTATTACAGACTATAACAGGCTCAGACTATAACAGACCATAACAGGCCCAGACTATAACAGGCCCAGACCATAACAGGCCCAGACCATAACAGGCCCAGACTATAACGGTCTATAACAGGCCTGGTATATAACAGGCCCGGTATACAGTGGGGCAAAAAGTATTTAGTCAGCCACCAATTGTGCAAGTTCTCCCACTTAAAAAGATGAGAGGCCTGTAATTTTCATCATAGGTACACTTCAACTATGACAGACAAAATGAGAAAAAAATCCAGAAAATAACATTTTTTAATTAGGTTAGGGTCGGGTGGGTTGTGGTTAGGTTTAGGGTCAGGTTAGGGTCGGGTGAGGTTATGGTTAACGTCTGGTGTGGGCGGTTGTGGACGGAATTCATCTCCCAGTGTCTGGTGGAAAGCAGACTGAACCAGGTTTTCCTCTTGGATTTTGCCTGTGCTTAGTTATATTACATTTATGGGTTTATCCTGAAAGATGACAAGCATACTCATGACATGATGCAGCCACCACTATGCTTTAAAATATGGAGAGTGGTCCTCAGTAATGTGTCTTTCTTTAGCAGTATTACTTTAGTGCCTTGTTGCAAACGGGATGTATGTTTTGTAATATTTGTATTCTGTACAGGCTTCCTTTTCACTCAATTAGGTTATTATTGTGGAGTAACTACGATGTTGTTGACCCATCCTCAGTTTTCTCCTAACACGGCCATTAAACTCTGTAACTGTTTTTTAAAGTAACCATTGGCCTCATGGTGAAATCCCTGAGCAGTTTCCTTCCTCTCCAGCAACTGAGTTAGGAAGGACGCCTGTATCTTTGTAGTGACACCATCCATATTGTAATAAATAACTTCACCATGCTGAAAGGAATATTTAATGTCTTATTTGTTTTACCCATCTACCAATAGGTGCCCTTCTTAGTGAGGCATTGGAAAACCTCCCTGGTCTTTGTGGTTGAATCTGTGTTTGAAATTCTTTGCTCTACTGAAGGGACCTTACAGATAATTGTATGAGTTGGGTACAGAGATGAGGTACACACTACTATTGCAACTTGTTAAGCACATTTTTACTCCAGTACTTATTTCGGCTTGCAACAACAAAGGGGTTGATTACTTATTGACTCAAAACATTTCAGCTTTTCATGTTAAATTTAATTAGTAAAAATAATAATAAAACATAATAATCCACTTTGACATTATGGGGTATATTGTGACAAAAACATCTAAATGTAATCCATTTTAAATTCAGGCTGTAACACAACAGAATGTGGAGGATGTCGAGGGGTGTGAATACTTCCCGAAGGTCCTGGAGTTGGTTTGTTTTGGACCCTCACATGGTCTTCCTACACATTCAAGCACCCCTGTCACTGTCTGTAGCCACAGTCTAACAGTACATTATTTTAATGAGGTATTACAGCGAGACAGGGAGGGAGGGAGTGTAATGAGGTGAGACAGGGAGGGTGTGTGTGTGTGTGTGTGTGTAATGAGGAATTACAGTGAGACAGAATGACCCCTGCTCTGTTTGACATTATTATACAAAGCTGTCTCTCTTATTCAGGTCAGATTAATGGAAATGGGGGGAGAAGTACTGTTTTGGTTTTCTGGCTTCTCTGTGTCCCAAATGGCTCCCTATAAAGTGCACTACATCTGACCAGGGCCCATAGGGTTCCATTTGGGACTCATGCACTCTGTTCTGTACTGCGTGTGTGTATGTCAGAATGTGAGGGCTTTAGGGGAAATAGGATATTCAATATTGTTCTAATGAACCACAGTCCCACTTTGGGACTGGAGTTATGTTTATTTTGTTAGTCTGTGAGGAGCTTGTTTTAAAAAAAATATCTTTAGTTGTTTTGTTCTCTCTCACTCTCCTTTCCCTCCTCCCTCTTCTCTCTCTCCTCCCTCTTCTCCCCCTCCTCCTCTCTTCTCCCTCTCTCTCTCTCTCTCTCTCTCTCTCTCTCTCTCTCTCTCTCTCTCTCTCTCTCTCTCTCTGTCTCTGTCTCTGTCTCTCTCTCTCTGCGTGTAGGAGGTTGATGGGGATGCGTACATGTGAGTCTCGTTGTCTGTTCAGTGGCTCTAAGGGAGAGGTGTGTAATGTGGAGCCTCTCCTTACCGCCCGGACCTGAAGGATCACCCCATCACACAGTACTCTCTCCTGGCCATGGCCTCTCTTACTAAGGTAAACCCTGTACCAGGTTTCCCCAACTGGCGACAATTATTTGACCCCCCTTGTTTTCTGAGCCAAAAAATACAACTTATTTTTATTAAAATATTTTATTGTTGGACAAAAAAAACTGTAAAATCACCAGCAAATCAGCTCCAAATGACTTTTCATTCTGGAAATATGTTCCCTAGTATTCCCATAATAGAGAGAGGGATACACTGAGTGGCCAGTTTATTAGGTACACCCCCCTCCCTGTTCACCAAAATGGTTTGCTCCTACAGACAGTGAGTCATGTGACTTGCTATATAAAGCAGGCATCAAGGCGTTCAGTTACTTGATTGAACGTTAGAACGACCTAAGCGACGTGGTAAGATCATCGGTTCCAGGGTCTCAGAAACTGACAGCCTCCTTGGCTTTTCACGCACGATCATCTCTAGTGTTTTTATTTTACCTTTATTTAACTAGGCAAGTCAGTTAAGAACAAATTCTTATTTTCAATGACGGCCTCGGGAACAGTGGGTTAACTGCCTGTTCAGGGGCAGAACGACGGATTTGTACCTTGTCAGCTCGGGGATTTGAATTTACAACCTTTCGGTTACTAGTACAACACTCTAACCACTAGGCTACCCTGTCGCCTCTACACTCTAACCACTAGGCTACCCTGTCGCCTCTACACTCTAACCACTTGGCTACCCTGCCGCCTCTACACTCTAACCACTAGGCTACCCTGTCGCCTCTACACTCTAACCACTAGGCTACCCTGTCGCCTCTACACTCTAACCACTAGGCTACCCTGTCGCCTCTACACTCTAACCACTAGGCTACCCTGTCGCCTCTACACTCTAACCACTAGGCTACCCTGTCGCCTCTACACTCTAACCACTAGGCTACCCTGTCGCCTCTACACTCTAACCACTAGGCTACCCTGTCGCCTCTACACTCTAACCACTAGGCTACCCTGTCGCCTCTACACTCTAACCACTAGGCTACCCTGTCGCCTCTACACTCTAACCACTAGGCTACCCTGTCGCCTCTACACTCTAACCATTAGGCTACCCTGTCGCCTCTACACTCTAACCACTAGGCTACCCTGTCGCCTCTACACTCTAACCACTAGGCTACCCTGTCGCCTCTACACTCTAACCACTAGGCTACCCTGTCGCCTCTACACTCTAACCACTAGGCTACCCTGTCGCCTCTACACTCTAACCACTAGGCTACCCTGTCGCCTCTACACTCTAACCACTAGGCTACCCTGTCGCCTCTACACTCTAACCACTAGGCTACCCTGTCGCCTCTACACTCTAACCACTAGGCTACCCTGTCGCCTCTACACTCTAACCACTAGGCTACCCTGCCGCCTCACACTCTAACCACTAGGCTACCCTGCCGCCTCTACACTCTAACCACTAGGCTACCCTGCCGCCTCTACACTCTAACCACTAGGCTACCCTGCCGCCTCTACACTCTAACCACTAGGCTACCCTGTTGCCTCTACACTCTAACCACTAGGCTACCCTGTCGCCTCTACACTCTAACCACTAGGCTACCCTGTCGCCTCTACACTCTAACCACTAGGCTACCTGTCGCCTCTACACTCTAACCACTAGGCTACCCACTAGGCTGGCCACAAACAAGCAAATAATGGCATCTGAACGGCCTCTCAGAACACACAACTCATCGCTCCACGGATCCCAGCAGACGGCCACACCGACTTCCTATCAGCTACAAACAAGGAGAAACGGCTGCAGTGGGCAGGCCATCACCAACACTGGACAGCTAAGGAGAGGAAAAACACTGCCTGGTCTGATGAATGTTTCGTCATGGCGATGGCAGTCAGGATGTGGTGTAAGCAGTCATGACCTCTGCCTGGGGTCAAAGGTAAAGGCTGGTGGTGTATTCCTGCCACGCGTTAGGGTCCCTGTTCCTGCCACGCGTTAGGGTCCCTGCCACGCGTTAGGGTCCATGTTCCTGCCACGCGTTAGAGTCCCTGTTCCTGCCGCGCGTTAGGGTCCCTGTTCCTGCCACGCGTTAGGGTCCCTGTTCCTGCCGCGCGTTAGGGTCCCTGTTCCTGCCGCGCGTTAGGGTCCCTGTTCCTGCCGCGCGTTAGGGTCCCTGTTCCTGCCGCGCGTTAGGGTCCCTGTTCCTGCCGCGTTAGGGTCCCTGTTCCTGCCGCGCGTTAGGGTCCCTGTTCCTGCCGCGCGTTAGGGTCCCTGTTCCTGCCGCGCGTTAGGGTCCCTGTTCCTGCCGCGCGTTAGGGTCCCTGTTCCTGCCGCGCGTTAGGGTCCCTGTTCCTGCCGCGCGTTAGGGTCCCTGTTCCTGCCGCGCGTTAGGGTCCCTGTTCCTGCCGCGCGTTAGGGTCCCTGTTCCTGCCGCGCGTTAGGGTCCCTGTTCCTGCCGCGCGTTAGGGTCCCTGTTCCTGCCGCGCGTTAGGGTCCCTGCCGCGTTAGGGTCCCTGCCGCGCGTTAGGGTCCCTGCCGCGCGTTAGGGTCCCTGCCGCGCGTAAGGGTCCCTGCCGCGCGTAAGGGTCCCTGCCGCGTAAGGGTCCCTGCCGCGCGTAAGGGTCCCGTTCCTGCCATGCGTTATCGTCCCTTGATACCAATTGAGCAACGTTTCCATGTCCTGGAAAATTCAGGGTGTTCTGGTGGCAAAGGGGGGTCTGACCCAGTACTAGATGGGTTACCTAATCAACTGGCCACAGAGTGGACGTGATCGTATACAAAATGTAAGCAAGGTTTGAAATGTTTATGTTTAAGTCAGATGTTACATCTGTTTGGGCTTCTTAGGGCAATTCGCAGTCTACAAATGATTTGTCATTATGTTCTGGACCCCTGACCATCTGCTAAAGAATAAACAGCCCCGCAGCTGAATCTGGTTGATGACCCTGTCCTACACACTACACACTACACCCTATACACTACACACTACACCCTATACCCTATACACTACACACTACACCCTATACACTACACACTACACCCTATACACTACACACTATACACTACACCCTACACACTACACACTACACCCTACACACTACACCCTACACACTACACCCTATACACTACACACTACACCCTATACGCTACACACTATACCCTATACGCAACACACACTATACCCTATACACTACACCCTACACACTACCCTATACACTACACACTATACACTACACCCTACACACAAAACCTACACACTACACCCTACCCACTACACCCTACACACTACACCCTACACACTACACCCTACACACTATACCCTACACACTATACCCTACACACTATACCCTACACACTATACCCTACACACTATACCCTACACACTACACATTATACACTATACCCTAAACACTATACACTACACACTATACCCTACACACTACACATTATACACTACACACTATACTCTACATTATACACTATACACTACACACTATACCCTACACATTATACACTATACACTATACCCTACACACTACACCCTGTCACACAGTGCTCCCTACTGTCTATGACATCCCTCACCAAACACCACACACTCCATCTTCAGTGTGTTCTACAAGACTACAGTTTGTGTTGTGTCTTTCACAACCTACAGTTCACCCTACAGTCTGTTCTATGCTAGGGGACACATGACATTGACACCCTACAGTCTGTTCTATGCTAGGGGACACATGACATTGACACCATACAGTCTGTTCTATACTAGGGGACACATGACATTGACACCCTACAGTCTGTTCTATACTAGGGGACACATGACATTGACACCCTACAGTCTGTTCTATACTAGGGGACACATGACATTGACACCCACAGTCTGTTCTATACTAGGGGACATATGACATTGACACCCTACAGTCTGTTCTATACTAGAGGACACATGACATTGACACCATACAGTCTGTTCTATACTAGTGGACACATGACATTGACACCCTACAGTCTGTTCTATACTAGGGGACACATGACATTGACACATGACATTGACACCCTACAGTCTGTTCTATACTAGGGGACACATGACATTGACACCCTACAGTCTGTTCTATACTAGTGGACACATGACATTGACACCCTACAGTCTGTTCTATACTAGAGGACACATGACATTGACACCATACAGTCTGTTCTATACTAGGGGACACATGACATTGACACCCTACAGTTAACAGTAAACTATGTCATTGTTATTTTTGTCTTGCTCTTCAATTCCACTGAGAATATTTGTCTGTTTTCAATCCAACACGAACTTGTTCCTTTCAGATTCTAGTGATCGGACTGAAGCCTTCTCTCAAAGTGTGGATGACATTTCCCTATGGCAAGGTACCTCTTCTCTCATCTAGGTCTTCTCCCTCACAACCCTTCCTCTCTCTCGTTGTCCTTCTCTGACCTCTCTTCTCCCTCACAACCCTTCCTCTCTCTCGTTGTCCTTCTCTGACCTCTCTTCTCCCTCAACCCTTCCTCTCTCTCGTTGTCCTTCTCTGACCTCTCTTCTCCCTCACAACCCTTCCTCTCTCGTTGTCCTTCTCTGACCTCTCTTCTCCCTCAACCCTTCCTCTCTCTCGTTATCCTTCTCTGACCTCTCCTCTCCCCCACAACCCTTCCTCTCTCTCGTTATCCTTCTCTGACCTCTTTCTCCCTCACAACCCTTCCTCTCTCTCGTTGTCCTTCTCTGACCTCTCTTCTCCCTCAACCCTTCCTCTCTCTCGTTGTCCTTCTCTGACCTCTCTTCTCCCTCAACCCTTCCTCTCTCGTTGTCCTTCTCTGACCTCTCTTCTCCCTCAACCCTTCCTCTCTCTCGTTGTCCTTCTCTGACCCCTCTTCTCCCTCAACCCTTCCTCTCTCTCGTTATCCTTCTCTGACCTCTCTTCTCCCTCACAACCCTTCCTCTCTCTCGTTGTCCTTCTCTGACCTCTCTTCTCCCTCAACCCTTCCTCTCTCTCTCTCGATTATCCTTCTCTGACCTCTCTTCTCCCTCAACCCTTCCTCTCTCTCGTTATCCTTCTCTGACCTCTCCTCTCCCTCACAACCCTTCCTCTCTCTCGTTGTCCTTCTCTGACCTCTCTTCTCCCTCACAACCCTTCCTCTCTCTCGTTGTCCTTCTCTGACCTCTCTTCTCCCTCCCAACCCTTCCTCTCTCTCGTTGTCCTTCTCTGACCTCTCTTCTCCCTCACAACCCTTCCTCTCTCTCGTTGTCCTTCTCTGACCTCTCTTCCCCCTCAACCCTTCCTCTCTCGTTATCCTTCTCTGACCTCTCCTCTCCCTCACAACCCTTCCCCTCTCCCGCTCTCCTTCCCACCCTCTCTGTGACCTCTTCCCTGTTGCTTGCTCTAATGGTCTCTTGCCTCACTGTAGAACGCCGCTAAAGACCCATCATGTTTTTATACTCATCTCTCACCCTTTATTGGATGTCACAATCATAACATGTCTACCTGCTGCAAGGAACAGAACAGGAGATTGGAGGTGGGGGGGGGCACTATAGACGCTGCCTGGCTAGGAACAGGACAGGAGATTGGAGGTGGGGGGGCACTATAGACGCTGCCTGGCTAGGAACAGGACAGGAGATTGGAGGTGGTGGGGGGCACAATATACACTGCCTGGCTAGGAACAGGACAGGAGATTGGAGGTGGTGGGGGGGGCACAATATACACTGCCTGGCTAGGAACAGGACAGGAGATTGGAGGTGGGGGGGGCACTAAAGACGCTGCCTGGCTAGGAACAGGACAGGAGATTGGAGGTGGGGGGGTTACTATAGACGCTGCTTGGCTAGGAACAGGACAGGAGATTGGAGGTGGGGGTTACTATAGACGCTACCTGGCTAGGAACAGGACAGGAGATTGGAGGTGGGGGGCACTATAGACGCTGCCTGGCTAGGAACAGAACAGGAGATTGGAGGTGGGGGGCACTAGACGCTGCCTGGCTAGGAACAGGACAGGAGATTGGAGGTGGGGGTTACTATAGACGCTGCCTGGCTAGGAACAGAACAGGAGATTGGAGGTGGGGGGCACTAGACGCTGCCTGGCTAGGAACAGGACAGGAGATTGGAGGTGGGGGGCACTATAGACGCTGCCTGGCTAGGAACAGGACAGGAGATTGGAGGTGGGGGGAACTATAGACGCTGCCTGGCTAGGAACAGGACAGGAGATTGGAGGTGGGGGGGGGCACTATAGACGCTGCCTGGCTAGGAACAGGACAGGAGATTGGAGGTGGGGGGGGCACTATAGACGCTGCCTGGCTAGGAACAGAACAGGAGATTGGAGGTGGGGGGGGCACTATAGACGCTGCCTGGCTAGGAACAGGACAGGTTATTGGAGGTGGGGGGTTACTATAGACACTGCCTGGCTAGGGACAGGACAGGAGGTTGGAGGTGGGGGGTTACTATAGACGCTGCCTGGCTAGGGACAGGACAGGAGGTTGGAGGTGGGGGGGGGGCACTATAGACGCTGCCTGGCTAGGAACAGGACAGGAGATTGGAGGTGGGGGGCACTATAGACGCTGCCTGGCTAGGGACAGGACAGGAGGTTGGAGGCTTGGGGGGGGAACTATAGACGCTGCCTGGCTAGGAACAGAACAGGAGATTGGAGGTGGGGGGGGAACTATAGACGCTGCCTGGCTAGGAACAGGACAGGAGAAAGGCCCTGTAATTTCTATTCATTGTATAAAGATTCAGCTATTTGCTGAACTGATTAAAGTCCATCAGTCTTCATCATACTCTGTGCTTGTGCCAGTAATAAGGTTTGGTTCACATACAGCAGGCAGACAGAATATAAAGGACGTTGATTTTGTAAAGGCTGGAGGACATTGTTGGAGAATCCTTTTGTTCCAACAAACCCTTGGTCCTAAGCCGTCGCCCCAGTGCCCCTGGGCCTCGGTTTAGGTTCTTCGTATGAGGGTTATTTACCTCATCCTCCACCAGTTTGTAGCACCCACCTCGCTGATACACACTACACCCTGGCAACCGTTTCATACACCACAGTGCTCACCGTGCATTGGCTGTCCTATTGGAACGGCTAGAAATGGCACCCTGGTCTAAAGTAGTGCACTATAAAGGGAGTAGGGTGTCATTTAACCTGGTCTACAGTAGTGCACTATATAGGGAATAGGGTGTCATTTAACCTGGTCTAACGTAGTGCACTATAAAGGGAATAGGGTGTCATTTAACCTGGTCTAAAGTAGTGCACTATAAAGGGAATAGGGTGCCATTTGCCCTGGTCTAAAGTTGCGCACTATAAAGGGAATAGGGTGACATTTAACCTGGTCTAAAGTAGTGCACTATATAGGGAATAGGGTGCCATTTGCCCTGGTCTAAAGTAGTGCACTATATAGGGAATAGGGTGCCATTTGGGACACTGATGACTAAGACCTGTGCACTATAAAGGGAATAGGGTGTCATTTGCCCTGGTCTAAAGTAGTGCACTATAAAGGGAGTAGGGTGTCATTTAACCTGGTCTACAGTAGTGCACTATATAGGGAATAGGGTGTCATTTAACCTGGTCTAACGTAGTGCACTATAAAGGGAATAGGGTGCCATTTAACCTGGTCTAAAGTAATGCACTATAAAGGGAATAGGGTGTCATTTGCCCTGGTCTAAAGTAGTGCACTATAAAGGGAATAGGGTGTCATTTGCCCTGGTCTAAAGTAGTGCACTATATAGGGAATAGGGTGCCATTTGCCCTGGTCTAAAGTAGTGCACTATATAGGGAATAGGGTGCCATTTGCCTTGGTCTAAAGTAGTGCACTATATAGGGAATAGGGTGTCATTTGCCCTGGTCTAAAGTAGTGCACTATATAGGGAATAGGGTGCCATTTGCCCTGGTCTAAAGTAGTGCACTATATAGGGAATAGGGTGTCATTTGCCCTGGTCTAAAGTAGTGCACTATATAGGGAATAGGGTGCCATTTGCCCTGGTCTAAAGTAGTGCACTATAAAGGGAATAGGGTGTCATTTGCCCTGGTCTAAAGTAGTGCACTATAGGGAATAGGGTGCCATTTGCCCTGGTCTAAAGTAGTGCACTATATAGGGAATAGGGTGCCATTTGCCCTGGTCTAAAGTAGTGCACTATATAGGGAATAGGTGTCATTTGCCCTGGTCTAAAGTAGTGCACTATAAAGGGAATAGGGTGTCATTTGCCCTGGTCTAAAGTAGTGCACTATATAGGGAATAGGGTGTGGTTTGCCCTGGTCTAAAGTAGTGCACTATAAAGGGAATAGGGTGCCATTTGGGACACTGATGACTAAGACCTGTCTATTGTTGTTGCAGACGGACCCGACCAGTGTTCCCCAGCTGGCCTGGCAGTTTGTCCCCGTTCAGAAGGTGGTCAACCCCGTCCTGGCATTCTGCAGAGGAGACACCGTACACTTCCTGCTGGTAACACCTCACTTCCGGTTTACTTCCTGGTTACCATTATTCCTTGTTTAGCAAACAATAACAATAGATTTTTTTGTTGTTGTTGTAAATCGACTGTCCTGTTGACTGACTGACTGTTTGTGTCCAGGTGAAGAAGGATGAGACCGGAACCATCCATGTCATCAAGCAAAGACATCTGCAGCTGACCTGTGACATCATCAGTCTGAATGTAAGTTCCGCATGATGTCACTTCAGGATCTGTCTATCTTTCCAGGCCACATCTCTTCTTGTTTAGCCCTCTGCCCTTCTCCGTCCCCTCCTCTTATCCTCACTGAATGGGCGTGTTTGACGTCGCAGCTGATTTGACATTCTTAGTCAAGACTGACTGATCTACAAAGCACCTTGCATTATAAATAACTACTCAATATTATTTGTCGATCAGTCAGACAGTCACAATTTACTCAAGGTCTCTCTGTCGCCATTGTTCTGTCGCGCTTTCTGGTTCTGGCTCTGCCTCTCTGTTATTATCCCCTCCTTCACCTCCTGCCTCTGTTATTATCCCTCTCCTTCACCCCCTGCCTCTCTGTTGTTATCCCCTCCTTCACCCCCTGCCTCTCTGTTATTATCCCCTCCTTCACCCCTGCCTCTCTGTTATTATCCCTCTCCTTCACCCCCTGCCTCTCTGTTATTATCCCTCTCCTTCACCCCCCTGCCTCTCTGTTATTATCCCTCTCCTTCACCCCCTGCCTCTCTGTTATTATCCCCCTCCTTCACCCCTGCCTCTGTTATTATCCCTCTCCTTCACCCCCTGCCTCTCTGTTATTATCCCCTCCTTCACCCCCTGCCTCTCTGTTATTATCCCTCTCCTTCACCCCCTGCCTCTGTTATTATCCCTCTCCTTCACCCCCTGCCTCTCTGTTATTATCCCCTCCTTCACCCCCTGCCTCTCTGTTATTATCCCTCTCCTTCACCCCCTGCCTCTCTGTTATTATCCCCTCCTTCACCCCCTGCCTCTCTGTTATTATCCTCTCCTTCACCCCTGCCTCTCTGTTATTATCCCCTCCTTCACCCCCTGCCTCTCTGTTATTATCCCCTCCTTCACCCCCTGCCTCTCTGTTATTATTCCCCTCCTTCACCCCCTGCCTCTCTGTTATTATCCCTCTCCTTCACCAACTGCCTCTGTTATTATCCCTCCCTTCACCCCCTGCCTCTCTGTTATTATTCCCCTCCTTCACCCCCTGCCTCTCTGTTATTATCCCTCTCCTTCACCCCCTGCCTCTCTGTTATTATCCCTCTCCCTTCACCCCCCTGCCTCTCTGTTATTATCCCTCTCCTTCACCCCCTGCCTCTCTGTTATTATCCCTCTCCTTCACCCCCTGCCTCTCTGTTATTATCCCTCTCCTTCACCCCCTGCCTCTCTGTTATTATCCCTCTCCTTCACCCCCTGCCTCTCTGTTATTATCCATCTCCTTCACCCCCTGCCTCTCTGTTATTATCCTCTCCTTCACCCCCTGCCTCCCTTTGTCTCTCTCTGTGTCTCTCTTGCTCTTTCACACCCACTCACCTATTGTGTTTCCCCTCCCCTTCCACAGTGGATCAACAGTCGTACCCTGGTGGTGATGGACAGTGGGGAGAAGCTGCGTGTAGTGGACCGACCCAGCCAGGAGGAGCTGGAGAGCTTGGACGTGGCTGAGGTGCAGCTGGTCTACAACAGCAGCCATTTTAAATCGCTGGCAACGGGGGGAAACGTCAGCCAGGCACTGGTGAGGGTCAGGGGTGAGGGGTCAGGGTCAGATGTCAGAGGTGACGGTAGAGAAGTTGCGGTGGGTAGGATAGATAGTGAGGGTTGAGAAGTAATGGTAGGGAAGTGGTAGGGGTGAAAGGGCATGGAAAAGGGGTCATAGGTCAGTAGCTGTAGAGGGGAAGGCATCACCTGGCACTGGCAAAGGTCACAGGTGAGGGGTTAGAGGTCAGTGGTAGTAGAGGGTGTCGGGTAAGTTTTATGGGTCAAAGGTTAAGGGTTATGGAGCAGGGTCAGACAGTACAGGACTAGGCTGGCTCGTGGGAAAAGGTTGCACAAGATAATTTCTCCCCCTGAAGAATCAGTCTCCGCTACCTTAACTACTAAACACCAAACTGTTGAAACCAGCCAGGAAGGTTACAAACCATTACCTGGAATGAAACCTTTAACCTGTTCTAACCTGTTGTAGAGCCGCTGGCTCTGTCCAATCACACAGGACCAACGTCCCGTCACTGGAGCAGAAGCAGCCAGAGAGGAGAGCGTCTCTTCAGGGGGACTGAAGCTGTTCAATCAAGGAGCAGGGGGTTCACCAGTGATTCCCTCCCACCTGTCTCCCATACCTCTACATGGAGTCATTCAGAGTCAACATGAACCAATCATAACCATGATGTTTTGGATCTTCCTGAAATAATCATTGAATCCGTCCCGAAGGTCTTCGTCAGGATTCTTGGCATATATTTGCCACATTTGTATCTAAAAGTATTATTGAGAAATAGCAGTCATGGTTGATCTCGGGTTGATTTTCACTCTGAATAACAGTGTCCTGACCTTTGACCTCTGCTCTCCAGACTAACAGTGTTGTGTTTTAGGCCCTAGTAGGAGAGAAGGCCTGCTATCAGTCTATCTGCAGCTACGCAGGACAGATGGTGTTACTGGGGACCAAGGTAGGTGTGTCTCTGTGTGTCTGTGTGTACAGTTGAAGTAGAAACACAAGCTTAATTCAGTCCTTCTTCTCTCTTCCAGTCAGCCCACATCCTGACTCTGAGGAACTGGAGGGAGGTAAGTGTGTCTCTGACTTGCCACCATACCAGTCTAAAACTAAAGGTTATCTATTATATCATTTTACCTGGGTGTCTCTGAGGGGGATTTAATGGACCTGTCTCTCTGAGGGGGATTTAATGGACCTGTCTCTCTCTGAGGGGGATTTAATGGACCTGTCTCTCTCTGAGGGGGATTTAATGGACCTGTGTCTCTGAGGGGCGATTTAATGGACCTGTCTCTCTGAGGGGGGTTTAATGGACCTGTCTCTCTCTGAGGGGATTTAATGGACCTGTCTCTCTCTGAGGGGGATTTAATGGACCTGTCTCTCTGAGGGGGATTTAATGGACCTGTCTCTCTCTCTTAATGGACCTGTCTCTCTGAGGGGGATTTAATGGACCTGTCTCTCTCTGAGGGGATTTAATGGTTCCTGTCTCTCTGAGGGGGATTTAATGGTTCCTGTCTCTCTGAGGGAGATTTAATGGACCTGTCTCTCTGAGGGGGATTTAATGGACCTGTCTCTCTGAGGGGGATTTAATGGACCTGTGTCTCTCTGAGGGGGATTTAATGGACCTGTGTCTCTGAGGGGGATTTAATGGACCTGTCTCTCTCTGAGGGGGTTTAATGGACCTGTGTCTCTCTGAGGGGATTTAATGGACCTGTCTCTCTCTGAGGGGGATTTAATGGCCCTGTGTCTCTCTGAGGGGGGTTTAATGGACCTGTCTCTCTGAGGGGGATTTAATGGACCTGTCTCTCTCTGAGGGGGTTTAATGGACCTGTCTCTCTGAGGGGGATTTAATGGACCTGTCTCTCTCTGAGGGGGTTTAATGGACCTGTCTCTCTGAGGGGGTTTAATGGACCTGTCTCTCTCTGAGGGGGTTTAATGGACCTGTGTCTCTGAGGGGGTTTAATGGACCTGTCTCTCTGAGGGGGATTTAATGGACCTGTCTCTGAGGGGGATTTAATGGACCTGTCTCTCTCTGAGGGGGTTTAATGGGCCTGTCTCTCTGAGGGGATTTAATGGACCTGTCTCTCTCTGAGGGGGTTTAATGGACCTGTGTCTCTGAGGGGGTTTAATGGACCTGTCTCTCTCTGAGGGGGATTTAATGGACCTGTCTCTCTGAGGGGGATTTAATGGACCTGTCTCTCTCTGAGGGGATTTAATGGACCTGTCTCTCTGAGGGGGATTTAATGGACCTGTGTCTCTCTGAGGGGATTTAATGGACCTGTCTCTCTCTGAGGGGGATTTAATGGACCTGTCTCTCTTGAGGGGGATTTAATGGACCTGTGTCTCTCTGAGGGGGTTTAATGGCCCTGTCTCTCTCTGAGGGGGTTTAATGGCCCTGTCTCTCTGAGGGGGATTTAATGGACCTGTCTCTCTCTGAGGGGGGTTTAATGGACCTGTCTCTCTGAGGGGGGTTTAATGGACCTGTCTCTCTCTGAGGGGGGTTTAATGGACCTGTCTCTCTCTGAGGGGGATTTAATGGCCCTGTCTCTCTGAGGGGGGTTTAATGGACCTGTCTCTCTCTGAGGGGGGTTTAATGGCCCTGTGCTGCTGGAGACATTCAGTGCTCTAACTCTTTCTCTCTCTCACACAGCGGGTGGACTGTCTGTTGAAACAGGAACGTTTTGTTGAGGCTCTGTCCTTGGCCTGGTCCTTCCATGAGGGCACCGCCAAGGCTATACTGGGTGAATAGTCTCCTCTTCCTCTCCCTCTTCCTCTCCCTTCTACTCCCTCTTCTTCTCCCTTTCCCCTCCTCTTCCTCTCCCCCTCCCCTCCTCTCCCTCTTCTTCTCCTCTTCCCCTCCTCTTCCCCTTCCTCTCCTCTCCCTTTCCCCTCCTCTCCTCACCCCTCCCTCCTCCCCCTTTCCCCTCCCTCCTCCCCCTTTCCCCTCCCTCTCCTTCTCCCTTCCTCTCCCCGCCCTCTCCCTTCCCCCTCCTCTCCTCCCCCTTTCCCTCCTTTCCTCCCCCCTTTCCCCTCCTCTCCTCCCCCCCCTCCTCCCCCCCTTTCCCTCCCTCCTCCCCCTTTCCCCTCCCTCTCCCTCCCTCTCCCTTTCCCCTCCCTCTCCTCCCCCTCCCTCCCCCTCCCTCCCCCTCCCTCCTCTCCCCTTTCCCCTCCCTTTCCCCTCCTCTCCTTCTCCCTTCCTCTCCCCTCTCCCCTCCCTTTCCCCCTCCCTCTCCTTCTCCCTTCCTCTCCCCTCCCCCTCTCCCTCCCCCCTCTCCCCCTTTCCCCTCCCTTTCCCCTCCTCTCCTTCTCCCTTCCTCTCCCCTCTCCCCCCCCTTTCCCCTCCCTCTCCTTCTCCCTTCCTCCCTCCTCCCCCCCTTTCCCCCTCCCTCTCCTTCTCCCTTCCTCCCTCCTCCCCCTTTCCCCTCCCTCCTCCCCCTTTCCCCTCCCTCTCCTTCTCCCTTTCCCCTCCTCTCCTCTCCCCTCCCTTTCCTCCCTCTCCTTCTCCCTTTCCCCTCCTCTCCTCTCTCCCTCCCCTTTCCCCTCCCTCTCCCTCTCCCTTCTCCCTTCCTCCCTCCTCCCCCTTTCCCCTCCCTCTCCTTCTCCCTTTCCCCTCCTCTCCTCTCCCCTCCCTTTCCCCCTCCCTCTCCCTTCTCCCTTTCCCCTCCTCTCCTTTCCCCTCCCTCTCCTTCTCCCTTTCCCCTCCTCCCTCTCCCCCCTCCCTTTCCCCTCCCTCTCCTTCTCCCTTTCCCTCTTCTCCTTTCCCCTCCCTCTCCTTCTCCCTTTCCCCTCCTCTCCTCTCCTCTCCCTCCCTTTCCCCTCCCTCTCCTTCTCCCTTCCCCCTCCTCTCCTTCTCCCTTTCCCCTCCCTCTCCTTCCTCCCTTCCCCCTCCTCTCCCTCTCCCCTCCCCATCCCCTCCTCTCCTCTCCCCCTCCTCTCTTAGGGCTGGATTATACTTTGTCTATTGACATGTCTATAGACAATTAGAATGCGAGTGTCTCTGGTCAGAACAACATTTAATTTATACTCCGGTGGAATGTCTGTAGCCCGTCGCTCGTCCGTTGTCATGGTTACCTGACTGAGACCGCAACGACACACTCAACAACCGTAAACTATTTTCTGTAATTAGCTCGCCATTAACGTTTAAATAATGGTCTTGTTGTGAGTTTATTTTGCTGTATTAATTAATATAAGTTAGCTTGTCAGCTATGACATGGTCATTATTTGAACAGGCTAGCCAGCTAAGATAGCTAACAATCTAGAAACCAATCAAAAACATTGTTAAGAAATTTGTTTTTAGTTCCTGGTTTTCTGGATTGACATCTACTAAATTAAACGGATGGGTTTATTGGTGTTTAAAAATACAGCTTTTATGCTATATTGGAGGCAGGCAGCCTGTCGTTTTTGTACTTTTTCACAACGACAAGTTTGATATCGGTCATCCAATAGAATGTCACTATGATGTCACTGCTACAGTTGTCATACCAACTGAAAACCAGCTCCAGAAGGCCTGAGATCTACTGTGTGGAACACCTGGCCTCGTCTGTACTATAAAGGACAGGTGTTTTCACTGTTTTGTCCTTGAATATTTTATACTCTGCTGTACTTTACATTCTGAGCGCTTCCTGTCGGAGGCCTTTTCACTGATGGCACAGAGGCCATTATACATTTAATACCAGAGTAAAAGTGAAAACACACAACCCTTTGAGTCATTGTGTTGATGTACTGTGTATGTCTGTTATTTTTCCAGGGCTGTTTGGGGACCCAGCAAAGAGGAAAGGTGTAGTGGCAGACAAGGTGAATCCCTCTTCCACCCTTCATCCTTCCCTCCTCCCTCCCTTCCTTTCATACCTTCCCTCCTCCACCCCCCTTCCACAAAGAAATCTATCTAATTTGATTGATTGATTGATTGATTGTACTGCCTCTCCAGATGATTGAGATTCTGTTCCAGTATGTGGAGCGCTCAGTGAAGAAATGTCCAGAACACGGCAAGATACAGCTCATGGAACAACATTTCCAGGTACACACACACACACACCCCACACACACCGCACACACACACACCCCACACACCCCACGATACACACACACATGATATACACACACACACACAAACCCCCGATACAGACGCCACACACACACACACACACACATACACACGCACACACCCCACGATACACACACACCCCATGATATATACACACACACACACACAACCCCGATACAGACGACACACACACACACACACACACATACACACACACACACACAACCCCGATACAGACACCCCGCACCCCCCGACACCCGACACACTCACACTCACACCCCCATGTTACACTCACACCCCCACCCCCCCGACACACTCACACACACACACACACACACCACCCCCACGATAAACACGTTAATCCGTCCCACGGTTCAGTTTGACAACGCTCGGGACCTTGAAACCTGTCTTTCATTCTCCTTTAAGGCTTGTCCTTGTGCTTCGGCTGCCTGGGTTGAGTCGCTAATCGCTCTCTTTTCTCTCTCTCTCCATCCTCCCTTCATCCCTCCATCCCTCTCTTTCTCTCTGTCCGTAGGACATGGTGCCTGTCATGGTAGATTACTGTCTGCAGCTGCAGAGGACGTAAGACACACACACACACACACACAGGCACACGCACAGACACACACACAGACACAGACACGCACAGACACACACGCACACACACACACACACACACAGGCACGCACGCACGCACGCACACACAGACACACGCACACACACACACACAGACACACAGGCACGCGCACGCACAGACACAGACACACACACACACAGACACACACATCACGTCTAATGGCCCTCGCGTTGCCTATTCCCAGCACTCTGCTAGCTTATTCATTAAAGGGACAATTCACATTTTTTAAAACTTCATATCATCCGCAGTTCTTAAGTGAAGGAAGGAGCCTTTTAGTATTAAAAACTATGGAGAAAGAGGAGTGTTTCCAATGACATCATCAGTGTGCATCATGTGATTTTAACCAATTTGGAGTAGCCATTTCCTACTAATTGGTTGTTTTACTACAAAACATAGAAACTAGGCATTTTCACATATGTTGATGTTGGGGTGGTGCTGGAGCAGATTAATATAAAGCGGAATTATTTTTAAATATCCCTTTAATGCACGCTTTGTCCCTTGAAGAGAACCCCAGTCAAACAAAATAAAGATCACTCAGCGCATATGAAACTAACTGCATTAAAAATGTAGTCAATTCGCTGCCAGAAGACATCTGTTTGTTTGTTCCTGTGTGAAGGTGCTTTCAGTTTGTTCCTGTGGGAAGGTGCTTTCAGTTTGTTTGTTCCTTTGAAGGTGCTTTCAGTTTGTTCCTGTGAAGGTGCTTTCAGTTTGTTTGTTCCTGTGTGAAGGTGCTTTCAGTTGGTTTGTTCCTGTGTGAAGGTGCTTTCAGTTTGTTTGTTCCTGTGTGAAGGTGCTTTCAGTTTGTTCCTGTTCAGGTGCTTTCAGTTTGTTCCTGTGGGAAGGTGCTTTCAGTTTGTTCCTGTGGGAAGGTGCTTTCAGTTGGTTTGTTCCTGTGGGAAGGTGCTTTCAGTTGGTTTGTTCCTGTGTGAAGGTGCTTTCAGTTTGTTCCTGTGGGAACGTGCTTTCAGTTTGTTCTTTCATAACCCTTTGTGGTGGTCGGCCTTAGTTTGGAGAGAGAGAAAGATTTTCCTTTCTCTGTCCATCTCTGTGCTGAAGGGGCTGCTACTCTGCTGCACTCGGACTGGACTAAAAGGCTCCTTCCTTCACTTAAGAACTGCCATCCCGTCCGGCTCCAGAGAATTCTATTATCAGTCTATTATGGTCCCATCCCTGCCCCAGAGCCTCCAAGCATTTGTATTCATTACGGATCCCCATTAGTTCCTGCCAAGGCCGCAGCTACTCTTCCTGGGGTCCAATTTATACAATTTTAAAGACATTACAATACATTCACAGATTTCACAACACACTGTGTGCCCTCACTGTGGCCCCTACTCTACAGCTACCACTTATCTACAGTACTAAATCTATGTGTGTGTGTGTGTGTCTGTGCCTATGTTTGTGTTGCTTCACAGTCCCCGCTGTTCCATAAGGTGCATTTTATCTGCTCTTTTCTATCTAATTTTACTGCTTGTGTCAGTTACCTGATGTGGAATAGAGTTCCATGTAGTCATGGCTCTATGTAGTACTGTGGAATAGAGTTCCATGTAGTCATGGCTCTATGTAGTACTGTGGAATAGAGTTCCATGTAGTTGTGGCTCTATGTAGTACTGTACTCCATGTAGTGTGGCTCTATGTAGTACTGTGGAATAGAGTTCCATGTAGTTGTGGCTCTATGTAGTACTGTGGAATAGAGTTCCATGTAGTGGTGGCTCTATGTAGTACTGTGGAATAGAGTTCCATGTAGTGGTGGCTCTATGTAGTACTGTGGAATAGAGTTCCATGTAGTCATGGCTCTATGTAGTACTGTGGAATAGAGTTCCATGTAGTCATGGCTCTATGTAGTACTGTGGAATAGAGTTCCATGTAGTCATGGCTCTATGTAGTACTGTGGAATAGAGTTCCATGTAGTCGTGGCTCTATGTAGTACTGTGGAATAGAGTTCCATGTAGTCGTGGCTCTATGTAGTACTGTGGAATAGAGTTCCATGTAGTCGTGGCTCTATGTAGTACTGTGGAATAGAGTTCCATGTAGTCATGGCTCTATGTAGTACTGTGCACCTCCCATAGTCTGGACTTGAGGACTGTGAAGAGACCTCTGGTGGCATGTCTTGTGGGGTATGCATGGGTGTCCGAGCTGTGTGCCAGTAGTTTAGACAGACAGCTCGGTGCATTCAACATAAATACAAGTAGTGATGAAGTCTATCTCTCTTCCACTTTCAGCCAGGAGAGACTGACATGCACATTATTCAAATTAGCTGTCTGTGTCCATCCATGCTGCTCTGTTCTGAGCCAATTGCAATTTTCCTAAGTCCCTCTTTGTGGCACCTGACCACACGACTGAACAGTAGTCCAGATATGACTAAACTGGGGCTCGTAGGACCTGCCTTGTTGATCGTGTTGTTAAGGAGGCAGAGCAGCACTTTATTATGGGCAGACTTCTCCCCATCTTAGCTACTACTGTATCAATATGTTTTGACCATGACAGTTTACAACCCAGGGTTACTCCAAGCAGTTTAGTCACCTCAACTTGCTCAATTTCCACATGATTTACTACAAGACTTAGTTGAGGTTTAGGGTTAAGTGAATGATTTTGTACCAATTACAATGCTTTTAGTTTTAGAAATATTTAGTACTAACTTATTCCTTTCCACACAACTCTTTGTTAAGTGCTGCAGTCATTTCAGTCGCTGTTGTAGCTGACATGTATAGTGTTGAGTCATCTGGAAACATAGACACACTGGCTTTACTCAAAGCATGTCGTTAGTGAAGATTGAAAAAATTAATGGGCCTAGACAACTGCCCTGGGGAATTCCTGATTCTACCTGGATTATGTTTGAGAGGCTTCCATTAAAGAACACCCTCTGTGTTCTGTTAGACAGTTAACTCTTTATCCACAATATAGCAGGGGTGTGAAGCCATAACACATACACTACCTTTCAAATGTTTGAGGTCACCTAGAAATGTCCTTGTTTTTGGAAGAAAAGCTAAATATTAGTCCATTTTAAAATAACATCAAATTGATCAGAAATACAGTGTAGACATTAATGTTGTAAATGACTATTGTAGCTGGAAACGGCAGATTTTTATGGGATATCTACAAAGGCGTATAGAGGCCCATTATCAGCAACCATCACTCCTGTGTTCCAAGGGAACGTTGTGTTAGCTAATCCAAGTTTATACTTTTAAAAGGCTAATTAATAATTAGAAAACCCTTTCGAAATTATGTTAGCACAGCTGAAAACTGTTGTTCTGATTAAAGAAGCAATAAAATTGGCCTTTAGACTAGTTGAGTATCTGAAGCCACAGCATTTGTGAGTTCAATTACAAGCTCAAAATGGTCAGAAACAAAGACCTTTCTTCTTAAACTCGCCAGTCTATTCTTGTTCTGAGAAATGAAGGCTATTGCATGCGAGAAATTGGCAAGAAACTGAAGATCTCGTACAACGCTGTGTACTACTCCCTTCACTACTCCCTTGTCTCGAACCAGAATCGAAAGAGGAGTGAGAGGCCCCGGTGCACAACTGAGCAGGAGGACAAGTACATTAGTGTCTAGTTGTAGAAACAGACACCTCACAAGTTAACTGGCAGCTTCATTAAATATTACCTGCAAAACACCAGTCTCAACGTCAACAGTGAAGAGGCGACTCTGGGATGCTGGCCTTCTAGGTAGAGTTCCTCTGTCCAGTGTCTGTGTTCTTTTGCCCATCTTAATCTTGTCTTTTTATTGGCCAGTCTGAGATATGGCTTTTTCTTTGCTACTCTGCCTAGAAGGCCAGCATCCCGGAGTGACATTGAGACTGGTGTTTAACCTTCTGTTTAAACAGCTATATACTCTACCCACCTGGTGGAGAACTGGTACCATGATCATGCTCTTCTCTCTGTGGTCCTATAGAGACCTACTGTTTAACCAGCTGTATACCCGCCTGGTGGAGAACTGTTACCATGATCATGCTCTTCTCTCTGTGGTCCTATAGAGACCTACTGTTTAACCAGCTGTATACCCGCCTGGTGGAGAACTGTGTGGCTCGGGGGGTCTTCCTGGAGAGTTTGGAACCCTACATCGTGTCGGAGCGTCTGGGCTGTGTGACCGCTCCCGTCATGAGAGACCTGCTGACCCACCTACAGGATAACAACATGATGGACAGTGTAGAGAACTGTCTGATACATCTGGACATCACCAGCCTCGACATACAACAGGTAGGGAGGAGACGGGGGAGGGGAGGGAGACGGGGGAGGGAGGAGACGGGGGAGGGGAGGAGACGGGGGAGGGGGGGGAGACGGGGGAGGAGACGGGGGAGGGGAGGAGACAGGGGGAGGAGACGGGGGAGGAGACGGGGGAGGAGACGGGGGGGAGGGAGGGGAGGAGAGGAGACGGGAGGAGAGGAGACGGACGGGGGGAGGAGAGAGGGAGAGGAGACTGGGGGAGGAGAGGAGACGGACGGGGAGGAGAGGAGGAGAGGGGAGACTGGGGGAGGAGAGGAGAGGAGACTGGGGGAGGAGAGGAGACTGGAGGAGAGTAGAGGAGACTGGAGGAGAGTAGAGGAGACTGGAGGAGAGGAGAGGAGACTGGAGGAGAGGAGAGGAGACGGGAGGAGAGGAGAGGAGACGAGGGGAGACGAGACGAGGGGAGACGAGACGAGGGGAGACTAGACGAGGAGACGAGGGGAGAGGAGACGAGACGAGGGGAGAGGAGACGAGGGGAGAGGAGACGAGACGAGGGGAGAGGAGACGAGGGGAGAGGAGACGAGACGAGGGGAGAGGAGACGAGGGGGAGAGGAGACGAGACGAGGGGAGACGAGGACGAGGGGAGACGAGACGAGGGAGACGAGACGAGGGGAGACGAGACGAGGGGAGACGAGACGAGGGAGACTAGACGGGGAGGAGAGGAGACGGGGGAGGAGAGGAGACGAGACGGGAGGAGAGGGGAGGAGACGGGGAGGAGAGGAGACGGGGGGGAGGAGAGGAGACGGGGGAGGAGAGGAGACGGGGGAGAGGAGACGAGACGGGGGAGAGGAGACGAGACGGGGAGAGGGAGACGAGACGGGGAGGGGAGACGAGACGGGGGGGGAGACGAGACGGGGGGGGAGACGGGGGGGGGAGACGAGGACAGGGTGGGAGACGAGACTGGGGGGAGGGAGACGAGACGGGGGGAGGAGGAGGGGGGGAGACGGGGAGACGAGACGGGAGGGGAGACGGGAGGGGAGACGAGACGGGAGGGGGGGAGGGGAGAGACGAGAGGGGGGAGGGAGAGACGGGGAGGAGACGAGACGGGGGAGAAGAGGAGACGGGAGAAGAGAAAGGGAGACGGGGGGAGACGAGACGGGAGGAGGAGGGGAGACGGGAGCGGAGACGAGACGGGGAGGAGGCGAGACGGGGGGAGGGAGGAGACGGGAGAAGAGGAGGGGAGACGGGGGAGGAGGAGGGGAGAAGAGGAGACGAGACGGGGAGGAGACGAGACGGGGAGGGTAGGAGACGGGGGAGGGTAGGAGACGGGGAGGGTAGGAGACGGGGAGGGTAGGAGACGGGGGAGGGTAGGAGACGGGGAGGGTAGGAGACGGGGAGGGTAGGAGACTGGAGGGGAGAGGAGACAGGAGAAGGGGTGATGATGTCTGTCAGTCAGTGTTTCCTCTCTTCCCTCTAGATATTTACTACTGTCATTAAATCACCAGCAGATCAAGTCTGTAGACTCCAGTAGTAACCTGTTCTCTCCCTGTGTATCCAGGTGGTCCAGATGTGTTGGGACAACCAGCTGTATGATGCCATGATCTACGTGTTCAACAGGGGAATGAATGACTACATCACCCCTATGGAGGTACTATAATACACTGTTTAATGACTACATCACCCCTATGGAGGTACTATAATACACTGTGTTTAATGACTACATCACCCCTATGGAGGTACTATAATACAATGACTGTGTTTAATGACTACATCACCCCTATGGAGGTACTATAATACACTGTGTTTAATGACTACATCACCCCTATGGAGGTACTATAATACACTGTGTTTAATGACTACATCACCCCTATGGAGGTACTATAATACTGTTTAATGACTACATCACCCCTAATGGAGGTACTATAATACACTGTGTTTAATGACTACATCACCCCTATGGAGGTACTATAATACACTGTGTTTAATGACTACATCACCCCTATGGAGGTACTATAATACACTGTGTTTAATGACTACATCACCCCTATGGAGGTACTATAATACTGTTTAATGACTACATCACCCCTATGGAGGTACTATAATACACTGTGTTTAATGACTACATCACCCCTATGGAGGTACTATAATACACTGTGTTTAATGACTACATCACCCCTATGGAGGTACTATAATACTGTTTAATGACTACATCACCCCTAATGGAGGTACTATAATACACTGTGTTTAATGACTACATCACCCCTATGGAGGTACTATAATACACTGTGTTTAATGACTACATCACCCCTATGGAGGTACTATAATACATTGTGTTTAATGACTACATCACCCCTATGGAGGTACTATAATACACTGTGTTTAATGACTACATCACCCCTATGGAGGTACTATAATACTGTTTAATGACTACATCACCCCTATGGAGGTACTATAATACACTGTGTTTAATGACTACATCACCCCTATGGAGGTACTATAATACACTGTGTTTAATGACTACATCACCCCTATGGAGGTACTATAATACACTGTGTTTAATGACTACATCACCCCTATGGAGGTACTATAATACACTGTGTTTAATGACTACATCACCCCTATGGAGGTACTATAATACACTGTGTTTAATGACTACATCACCCCTATGGAGGTACTATAATACTGTTTAATGACTACATCACCCCTATGGAGGTACTATAATACACTGTGTTTAATGACTACATCACCCCTATGGAGGTACTATAATACACTGTGTTTAATGACTACATCACCCCTATGGAGGTACTATAATACACTGTGTTTAATGACTACATCACCCCTATGGAGGTACTATAATACACTGTGTTTAATGACTACATCACCCCTATGGAGGTACTATAATACACTGTGTTTAATGACTACATCACCCCTATGGAGGTACTATAATACACTGTGTTTAATGACTACATCACCCCTATGGAGGTACTATAATACACTGTGTTTAATGACTACATCACCCCTATGGAGGTACTATAATACACTGTGTTTAATGACTACATCACCCCTATGGAGGTACTATAATACTGTTTAATGACTACATCACCCCTATGGAGGTACTATAATACACTGTGTTTAATGACTACATCACCCCTATGGAGGTACTATAATACACTGTGTTTAATGACTACATCACCCCTATGGAGGTACTATAATACACTGTGTTTAATGACTACATCACCCCTATGGAGGTACTATAATACACTGTGTTTAATGACTACATCACCCCTATGGAGGTACTATAATACACTGTGTTTAATGACTACATCACCCCTATGGAGGTACTATAATACTGTTTAATGACTACATCACCCCTATGGAGGTACTATAATACTGTTTAATGACTACATCACCCCTATGGAGGTACTATAATACACTGTGTTTAATGACTACATCACCCCTATGGAGGTACTATAATACACTGTTTTAATGACTACATCACCCCTATGGAGGTACTATAATACACTGTGTTTAATGACTACATCACCCCTATGGAGGTACTATAATACACTGTGTTTAATGACTACATCACCCCTATGGAGGTACTATAATACTGTTTATAATGAATGACTACATCACCCCTATGGAGGTACTATAATACACTGTGTTTAATGACTACATCACCCCTATGGAGGTACTATAATACACTGTGTTTAATGACTACATCACCCCTATGGAGGTACTATAATACACTGTGTTTAATGACTACATCACCCCTATGGAGGTACTATAATACACTGTGTTTAATGACTACATCACCCCTATGGAGGTACTATAATACACTGTGTTTAATGACTACATCACCCCTATGGAGGTACTATAATACACTGTGTTTAATGACTACATCACCCCTATGGAGGTACTATAATACTGTTTAATGACTACATCACCCCTATGGAGGTACTATAATACACTGTGTTTAATGACTACATCACCCCTATGGAGGTACTATAATACACTGTGTTTAATGACTACATCACCCCTATGGAGGTACTATAATACTGTTTAATGACTACATCACCCCTATGGAGGTACTATAATACACTGTGTTTAATGACTACATCACCCCTATGGAGGTACTATAATACACTGTGTTTAATGACTACATCACCCCTATGGAGGTACTATAATACACTGTGTTTAATGACTACATCACCCCTATGGAGGTACTATAATACACTGTGTTTAATGACTACATCACCCCTATGGAGGTACTATAATACACTGTGTTTAATGACTACATCACCCCTATGGAGGTACTATAATACTGTTTTAATGACTACATCACCCCTATGGAGGTACTATAATACACTGTGTTTAATGACTACATCACCCCTATGGAGGTACTATAATACACTGTGTTTAATGACTACATCACCCCTATGGAGGTACTATAATACACTGTTTAATGACTACATCACCCCTATGGAGGTACTATAATACACTGTGTTTAATGACTACATCACCCCTATGGAGGTACTATAATACACTGTGTTTAATGACTACATCACCCCTATGGAGGTACTATAATACACTGTGTTTAATGACTACATCACCCCTATGGAGGTACTATAATACTGTTTAATGACTACATCACCCCTATGGAGGTACTATAATACACTGTGTTTAATGACTACATCACCCCTATGGAGGTACTATAATACACTGTGTTTAATGACTACATCACCCCTATAGGAGGTACTATAATACACTGTGTTTAATGACTACATCACCCCTATGGAGGTACTATAATACACTGTGTTTAATGACTACATCACCCCTATGGAGGTACTATAATACACTGTGTTTAATGACTACATCACCCCTATGGAGGTACTATAATACACTGTGTTTAATGACTACATCACCCCTATGGAGGTACTATAATACACTGTGTTTAATGACTACATCACCCCTATGGAGGTACTATAATACACTGTGTTTAATGACTACATCACCCCTATGGAGGTACTATAATACACTGTGTTTAATGACTACATCACCCCTATGGAGGTACTATAATACACTGTGTTTAATGACTACATCACCCCTATGGAGGTACTATAATACTGTTTAATGACTACATCACCCCTATAGAGGTACTATAATACACTGTGTTTAATGACTACATCACCCATATGGAGGTACTATAATACACTGTGTTTAATGACTACATCACCCCTATGGAGGTACTATAATACTGTTTAATGACTACATCACCCCTATGGAGGTACTATAATACACTGTGTTTAATGACTACATCACCCCTATGGAGGTACTATAATACACTGTGTTTAATGACTACATCACCCCTATGGAGGTACTATAATACACTGTGTTTAATGACTACATCACCCCTATGGAGGTACTATAACACACTGTGTTTAATGACTACATCACCCCTATGGAGGTACTATAATACACTGTGTTTAATGACTACATCACCCCTATGGAGGTACTATAATACACTGTGTTTAATGACTACATCACCCCTATGGAGGTACTATAATACACTGTGTTTAATGACTACATCACCCCTATGGAGGTACTATAATACACTGTGTTTAATGACTACATCACCCCTATGGAGGTACTATAATACACTGTGTTTAATGACTACATCACCCCTATGGAGGTACTATAATACACTGTGTTTAATGACTACATCACCCCAATGGAGGTACTATAATACACTGTGTTTAATGACTACATCACCCCTATGGAGGTACTATAATACACTGTGTTTAATGACTACATCACCCCTATGGAGGTACTATAACACTGTTTAATGACTACATCACCCCTATGGAGGTACTATAATACACTGTGTTTAATGACTACATCACCCCTATGGAGGTACTATAATACACTGTGTTTAATGACTACATCACCCCTATGGAGGTACTATAATACACTGTGTTTAATGACTACATCACCCCTATGGAGGTACTATAATACACTGTGTTTAATGACTACATCACCCCTATGGAGGTATTATAATACACTGTGTTTAATGACTACATCACCCCTATGGAGGTACTATAATACACTGTGTTTAATGACTACATCACCCCTATGGAGGTACTATAATACTGTTTAATGACTACATCACCCCTATGGAGGTACTATAATACACTGTGTTTAATGACTACATCACCCCTATGGAGGTACTATAATACACTGTGTTTAATGACTACATCACCCCTATGGAGGTACTATAATACTCTGTGTTTAATGACTACATCACCCCTATGGAGGTACTATAATACACTGTGTTTAATGACTACATCACCCCTATGGAGGTACTATAATACTGTTTAATGACTACATCACCCCTATGGAGGTACTATAATACTGTTTAATGACTACATCACCCCTATGGAGGTACTATAATACACTGTGTTTAATGACTACATCACCCCTATGGAGGTACTATAATACACTGTGTTTAATGACTACATCACCCCTATGGAGGTACTATAATACTGTTTAATGACTACATCACCCCAATGGAGGTACTATAATACACTGTGTTTAATGACTACATCACCCCTATGGAGGTACTATAATACACTGTGTTTAATGACTACATCACCCCTATGGAGGTACTATAATACACTGTGTTTAATGACTACATCACCCCTATGGAGGTACTATAATACACTGTGTTTAATGACTACATCACCCCTATGGAGGTACTATAATACACTGTGTTTAATGACTACATCACCCCTATGGAGGTACTATAATACACTGTGTTTAATGACTACATCACCCCTATGGAGGTACTATAATACACAGTGTTTAATGACTACATCACCCCTATGGAGGTACTATAATACACTGTGTTTAATGACTACATCACCCCTATGGAGGTACTATAATACACTGTGTTTAATGACTACATCACCCCTATGGAGGTACTATAATACACTGTGTTTAATGACTACATCACCCCTATGGAGGTACTATAATACTGTTTAATGACTACATCACCCCTATGGAGGTACTATAATACACTGTGTTTAATGACTACATCACCCCTATGGAGGTACTATAATACACTGTGTTTAATGACTACATCACCCCTATGGAGGTACTATAACACTGTTTAATGACTACATCACCCCTATGGAGGTACTATAATACACTGTGTTTAATGACTACATCACCCCTATGGAGGTACTATAATACTGTTTAATGACTACATCACCCCTATGGAGGTACTATAATACACTGTGTTTAATGACTACATCACCCCTATAGAGGTACTATAACACTGTTTAATGACTACATCACCCCTATGGAGGTACTATAATACACTGTGTTTAATGACTACATCACCCCTATGGAGGTACTATAATACACTGTGTTTAATGACTACATCACCCCTATGGAGGTACTATAATACACTGTGTTTAATGACTACATCACCCCTATGGAGGTACTATAATACTGTTTAATGACTACATCACCCCTATGGAGGTACTATAATACACTGTGTTTAATGACTACATCACCCCTATGGAGGTACTATAATACACTGTGTTTAATGACTACATCACCCCTATGGAGGTACTATAATACACTGTGTTTAATGACTACATCACCCCTATGGAGGTACTATAATACTGTTTAATGACTACATCACCCCTATGGAGGTACTATAATACACTGTGTTTAATGACTACATCACCCCTATGGAGGTACTATAATACACTGTGTTTAATGACTACATCACCCCTATGGAGGTACTATAATACACTGTGTTTAATGACTACATCACCCCTATGGAGGTACTATAATACTGTTTAATGACTACATCACCCCTATGGAGGTACTATAATACCCTATGGAGGTACTATAATACACTGTGTTTAATGACTACATCACCCCTATGGAGGTACTATAATACACTGTGTTTAATGACTACATCACCCCTATGGAGGTACTATAATACTGTTTAATGACTACATCACCCCTATGGAGGTACTATAATACACTGTGTTTAATGACTACATCACCCCTATGGAGGTACTATAATACACTGTGTTTAATGACTACATCACCCCTATGGAGGTACTATAATACACTGTGTTTAATGACTACATCACCCCTATGGAGGTACTATAATACACTGTGTTTAATGACTACATCACCCCTATGGAGGTACTATAATACACAGTGTTTAATGACTACATCACCCCTATGGAGGTACTATAATACACTGTGTTTAATGACTACATCACCCCTATGGAGGTACTATAATACACTGTGTTTAATGACTACATCACCCCTATGGAGGTACTATAATACACTGTGTTTAATGACTACATCACCCCTATGGAGGTACTATAATACACTGTGTTTAATGACTACATCACCCCTATGGAGGTACTATAATACTGTTTAATGACTACATCACCCCTATGGAGTGACTGACATGTTAGTCATTTATGCAGACACTCTCATCCAGAGTGACTGACAGGTTAGTCATTTAGCAGTGTTTAATGCTCTCATCCAGAGTGACTGACAGGTAAGTCATTTAGCAGGACGCTCTCATCCAAAGTGACTGACAGGTTAGTCATTTAGCAGACGACTCTCATCCAGAGTGACTGACACGTTTTAGTCATTTAGCAGGAGGCTCTCATCCAGAGTGACTGACACGTTAGTCATTTAGCAGAATGCTACTCATCCAGAGTGACTGACAGGTTAGTCATTTAGCAGACGTACTCTCATCCAGAGTGACTGACATGTTAGTCATTTAGCAGACGCTCTCATCCAGAGTGACTGACAGGTTAGTCATTTAGCAGACGCTCTCATCCAGAGTTATTGACATGTTAGTCATTTAGCAGACGCTCTCATCCAGAGTGACTGACAGGTTAGTCATTTAGCAGACGCTCTCATCCAGAGTGACTGACAGGTTAGTCATTTAGCAGACGCTCTCATCCAGAGTGACTGACAGGTTTCACACCCTTTTGTCTTTCATATTGTTTTCTTATTTCCTGGATATGAAAGAACCTACATAAAAAACACTCTTCCACACACATTCTGCCTATCTACTATAATACTCTCTCTCTAATCTCTCTCCCCTCTCTCTCTAATACTTTCTCTGACTCTCTCCCCTTTATCTATAATACCTTTCCCTCTGTCTCATCACCCTCTGTCTCTCGCTCCACTCTGTCTCGCTCTCTCTCTCTCTCTATCTCTCTCTCTGACTCTCACTCTCTCTCTCTCTCTGCTTTAAGACTCTCTCTCGCTTTCTGTCTCTCTACCTCTCTCTGTCTCTCTCCCTGTCTCTCTCTCTCTCTCTCTCTCTCTCTCTCTCTCAGCCTGGTGGTAAGTGTTTCTCTCTTTCTCCTTCCTTTGTGGGACTGATCCTCTTAGTCTGAAAGTAGATGAAAGCTGAGTGTGTGTTGTTCAGCTACTCCTCTGAACCCACAGATGAAAGCAGACTGATGGGGAGGAGGGAGAGGTATATGTATTACAGGTGTCCTCTCTGGTTCTGTCTGCCGCTCTCTGGTTGTCTGGTTCTCTCTGCTTCTCTCTGGTTCTCTCTGCCTCTCTCTGGTTCTCTCTGCCTCTCTCTGGATCTCTCTGCTTCTCTCTGGTTCTCTCTGCTTCTCTCTGGTTCTCTCTGCCTCTCTCTGGTTCTCTCTGCCTCTCTCTGGTTCTCTCTGCCTCTCTCTGGATCTCTCTGCTTCTCTCTGGTTCTCTCTGCCTCTCTGGTTCTCTCTGCCTCTCTCTGGTTGTCTGGTTCTCTCTGCCTCTCTCTGGATCTCTCTGCCTCTCTCTGGTTCTCTCTGGTTGTCTGGTTCTCTCTGCCTCTCTCTGGTTCTCTCTGGTTATCTGGTTCTCTCTGCCTCTCTCTGGTTCTCTCTGCCTCTCTCTGGTTCTCTCTGGTTGTCTGGTTCTCTCTCTGGTTCTCTCTCTGGTTCTCTCTGGTTATCTGGTTCTCTCTGCCTCTCTCTGGATCTCTCTGGATCTCTCTGGATCTCTCTGGTTCTCTCTGGTTCTCTCTCTGGTTCTCTCTGGTTATCTGGTTCTCTCTGCCTCTCTCTGGTTATCTGGTTCTGTCTGCCTCTCTCTGGTTATCTGGTTCTGTCTGCCTCTCTGGTTATCTGGTTCACTCTGCCTCTCTCTGGTTCTCTCTGCCTCTCTCTGGTTATCTGGTTCTCTCTGCCTCTCTCTGGTTATCTGGTTCTCTCTGCCTCTCTCTGGTTATCTGGTTCTCTCTGCCTCTCTGGTTATCTATCTGGTTCTCTCTGCCTCTCTCTGGTTATCTGGTTCTCTCTGCCTCTCTCTGGTTATCTGGTTCTCTCTGGTTATCTGGTTCTCTCTGCCTCTCTCTGGTTATCTGGTTCTCTCTGCCTCTCTCTGGTTATCTGGTTCTCTCTGCCTCTCTGGTTATCTGGTTCTCTCTGCCTCTCTCTGGGTATCTGGTTTTCTCTGCCTCTCTGGTTATCTATCTGGTTCTCTCTGCCTCTCTCTGGTTATCTATCTGGTTCTCTCTGCCTCTCTGGTTATCTATCTGGTTCTCTCTGCCTCTCTGGTTATCTATCTGGTTCTCTCTGCCTCTCTGGTTATCTATCTGGTTCTCTCTGCATCTCTCTGGGTATCTATCTGGTTCTCTCTGCCTCTCTGGTTATCTATCTGGTTCTCTCTGCATCTCTCTGGTTATCTATCTGGTTCTCTCTGCCTCTCTGGTTATCTATCTGGTTCTCTCTGCCTCTCTGGTTATCTATCTGGTTCTCTCTGCCTCTCTGGTTATCTATCTGGTTCTCTCTGCCTCTCTGGTTATCTATCTGGTTCTCTCTGCCTCTCTGGTTATCTATCTGGTTCTCTCTGCCTCTCTGGTTATCTATCTGGTTCTCTCTCTGCCTCTCTCTGGTTATCTGGTTCTCTCTGCCTCTCTCTGGTTATCTGGTTCTCTCTGCCTCTCTCTGGGTATCTGGTTCTCTCTGCCTCTCTCTGGTTATCTATCTGGTTCTCTCTGCCTCTCTGGTTATCTATCTGGTTCTCTCTGCCTCTCTGGTTATCTATCTGGTTCTCTCTGCCTCTCTGGTTATCTATCTGGTTCTCTCTGCCTCTCTCTGGTTATCGATCTGGTTCTCTCTGCCTCTCTCTGGTTATCTGGTTCTCTCTGCCTCTCTCTGGTTATCTATCTGGTTCTCTCTGCCTCTCTCTGGTTATCTATCTGGTTCTCTCTGCCTCTCCCTGGTTATCTGGTTTTCTCTGCCTCTCTGGTTCTCACTGCCTCTCTGGTTATCTATCTGGTTCTCTCTGCCTCTCTGGTTATCTATCTGGTTCTCTCTGCCTCTCTGGTTATCTATCTGGTTCTCTCTGCCTCTCTCTGGTTATCTGGTTCTCTCTGCCACTCTGCCACTCTGGTTATCTATCTGGTTCTCTCTGCCTCTCTGGTTATCTATCTGGTTCTCTCTGCCTCTCTCTGGTTATCTGGTTCTCTCTGCCTCTCTCTGGTTATCTGGTTCTCTCTGCCTCCCTCTGGTTATCTGGTTCTCTCTGCCTCTCTCTGGTTATCTGGTTCTCTCTGCCTCTCTCTGGTTATCTGGTTCTCTCAGCACCATTATCTATCAGTCCCCTGGAGAGCGACCAGGGCTTTGATTTGTTAGATGAACCAACCTAAACTATAAGGAATCTAACAGAAATGAAAGAAGCCCTAAGGCTGCTGGGAAAATCCTTTTGAAATATGAGACGAGGTGTCACAAAGAATCCTGATAAAGAAATGATGTAGTGCTACGGCTACAGCCTGGGACAAACTGTCAGAGAGAGTGGAGTTTTTAATCAAAGGAGATGTATGAACTTGACCCCTGAGGTTTCTCTTCCTGTGTTTCAGAAACTCTTCCAGGTCATTGGCCCCCCGCTGAGAGAAGGCAGGGCCCTCACAGGTAGGCACTGGTTCCATGATTCATTGAACACCAGTCTGGAGATCTTAGTGGGAGTAAAGGCAAGGCCCTCCGGAAATAAATCACTCAGAAAGAAGATTTGTAGTTTTTCAACATGTCAACATGTCTAATAACTAATAAATAAATAACTCAGAAAGAAGATTTGTCTATTTCTCCCTGACAGATGAACAGGTGGTGATGGGTAACAAGCTGCTCGTTTATATCAGGTACAGTCACACATATACATCCTGTCTCTCTCTCTCTCGCTCTCTCTCTTTCTATCTCTCCTCTGTCTGTTTCTCTCTCTCTCTCTCTCTCTCTCTTTCTATCTCTCCTCTGTCTGTTTGTCTCTCTCGCTCTCTCTCTTTCTATCTCTCCTCTGTCTGTTTGTCGCTCTCTCTCTCTCTTTCTATCTCTCCTCTGTCTGTTTGTCTCTCTCTCTCTCTCTTTCTATCTCTCCTCTGTCTGTTTGTTGCTCTCGCTCTCTCTCTTTCTATCTCTCCTCTGTGTTTGTCGCTCTTGCTCTCTTTCTATCTATCCTTCTCTGTCTGTTTGTCTCTCTCTCTCTCTCTCTCTCTCTCTCTCTCTCTCTCTCTCTCTCTCTCTCTCTCTCTCTCTGTCTCTCTCTCTCCTTTGTCTGTTTGTCTCTCTCTCTCTCCTTCTCTGTCTTTGTCTCTCTCACTCTCACTCTCACACACACACTCACACACTCTCTCTCTCTCTGACACACAGTAATGTATTTCCTTCCTCCCTCAGCTGCTCTCTGGCAGGCCGGGCCTATCCACTAGGAGACATCCCAGGGGACCTGGTGTCTCAAGTCAAGAACCAGGTACGTGTGTGTATCAGGGACAGATTCCTGGAATGTTCCCCCCTTTGTGACAGACCTCTACATCCCCCATGTTGCTGTAAGGACTGTGTTAATGAGGTATCCTCCTCCGTGTTGCTGTAAGGAGTGTGTTAATGAGGTATACTCCTCCGTGTTGCTGTAAGGACTGTGTTAATGAGGTATACTCCACTCAAGAACCAGGTACATCCCCCATGTTGCTGTAAGGAGTGTGTTAATGAGGTATACTCCTCTACATCCCCCATGTTGCTGTAAGGACTGTGTTAATGAGGTATCCTCCTCCGTGTTGCTGTAAGGAGTGTGTTAATGAGGTATCCTCCTCCGTGTTGCTGTAAGGACTGTGTTAATGAGGTATACTCCTCTCTACATCCCCCATGTTGCTGTAAGGACTGTGTTAATGAGGTATACTCCTCTCTACATCCCCCATGTTGCTGTAAGGACTGTGTTAATGAGGTATACTCCTCTCTACATCCCCCATGTTGCTGTAAGGACTGTGTTAATGAGGTATCCTCCTCCGTGTTGCTGTAAGGACTGTGTTAATGAGGTATACCCTCCTCCGTGTTGCTGTAAGGACTGTGTTAATGAGGTATCCTCCTCCGTGTTGCTGTAAGGACTGTGTTAATGAGGTATCCTCATCTCTCTGCAGGGTGTTTCCTCTCTGTAGTTCTTCAAATGACTGATTAGGGTGGTGGGGGGTCTTTGGGAGGACATTGGACACAGTAACACACTAACACACACACTAGCAGTAACACACACACTAGCAGTAACACACACACTAGCAGTAACACACACACTAGCAGTAACCCACACACGGTAGCAGTAACACACACACGGTAGCAGTAACACACACACGGTAGCAGTAACACACACGGTAGCAGTAACAGTAACACTCACGGTAACAGTAACAGTAACACTCACGGTAACAGTAACAGTAACACTCACGGTAACAGTAACACACACACGGTAGCAGTAACACTCGCGGTAGCAGTAACACTCGCGGTAACAATAACAGTAACACTCACAGTAACAGTAACACACACGGTAGCAGTAACACTCACGGTAGCAGTAACACTCACGGTAGCAGTAACACACACACGGTAGCAGTAACACACACAAGGTAGCAGTAACACTCACGGTAACAGTAACACTCACGGTAACAGTAACACTCACGGTAACAGTAACACTCACGGTAACAGTAACACACACACTAACAGGAACACTCACGGTAACAGTAACACTCACGGTAACAGTAACACACACACTAACAGTAACACACACGGTAACAGTAACACACACGGTAACAGTAACACACACGGTAACAGTAACACACACGGTAACAGTAACACTCACGGTAACAGTAACACTCACGGTAACAGTAACACTCACGGTAACAGTAACACTAACACTAACAGTAACACACACTGTAACAGTAACACTCACGGTAACAGTAACACTCACGGTAACAGTAACACTCACGGTAACAGTAACACTCACGGTAACAGTAACACTCACGGTAACAGTAACACTCACGGTAACAGTAACACTCACGGTAACAGTAACACTCACGGTAACAGTAACACTGACAGTAACAGTAACAGTAACACACACGGTAGCAGTAACACACACACAGTAGCAGTAACACAACACACGGTAGCAGTAACACACACACACTCACAGTAGCAGTAACACTCACGGTAACAGTAACAGTAACACACACGGTAACAGTAACACACACGGTAACAGTAACACTCACGGTAACAGTAACACTCACGGTAACAGTAACACTAACACGGTAACAGTAACACTCACAGTAACAGTAACACTCACAGTAACAGTAACACTCACGGTAACAGTAACACTCACAGTAACGGTAACAGTAACACTCACGGTAACAGTAACACTCACGGTAACAGTAACACACACGGTGACAGTAACACACACGGTAACAGTAACACACACGGTAACAGTAACACTCACGGTAACAGTAACACTCACGGTAACAGTAACACTCACGGTAACAGTAACACTCACAGTAACAGTAACACTCACGGTAACAGTAACACTCAATGTAACAGTAACGGTAACAGTAACACTCACGGTAACAGTAACACTCACGGTAACAGTAACACACACGGTAACAGTAACACTCACGGTAACAGTAACACTCACGGTAACAGTAACACTCACGGTAACAGTAACACTCACGGTAACAGTAACACTCACTGTACTGTCAGGGTTCCTCCTCAGTAGAGCCAGTTAAATGGTTTTAGATAGTGGCAGAACTGACGGGCCTGTTTGTCCTGAACAGGGAAGCATTTAGTGGGATAAACTTTGCTGCTGTGGGAATGATGCTCTCAGGCTTTGGGAATGCTGTGGTGATGGGGTGGGTGTACGAGTGTGTTTGTGTGAGAGTGTGTGTGTGTACGAGTGTGTGAGACCGTGCCTGCTTGCTTTGGCCAAGTCAAGTCTGCAGAGTGAACCAGTTCAGGGGTGGGTGTGTGTGTGTGTGTGTGTGTGTGTGTGTGTGTGTGTGTGGGGATGGATGTTAGTGTGACGTTAAACAGGTGTAATAGCCTATGTGTCATCTGTGTGTGTGTCCATATGCATGTGTCGGATGTGTGTGTGTGTGTGTCCATATGCATGTGTCGGATGTGTGTGTGTGTGTGTGTGTCCATATGCATGTGTCGGATGTGTGTGTGTGTGTCCATATGCATGTGTCGGATGTGTGTGTGTGTGGCCATATGCATGTGATGTATTGTATAAGGGAGTCAGGTCAGGGTGAATTGTTGAACATGATCAAAGAGAGACAGAGAGGTTTGATCTCTGAGAGACTGTTCTCCTCCCCTCGAAATCATCCCTCTCTCTCCCTCTCTCATCCCTCTCTCCTCCCTCTCTCCCCTCCCTCTCCCCCTCTCTTCCCTCTCCGCCTCTTTCTTCCCTCTTCCTCTCCCTCTCATCCCCCTCTCTTCCCTCTCTCCCACCCTTTCTTCCCTTTTCCCTCCCTCTTCCGTCTCTCCCCCCTCCTCCCTCTCATCCCTCTCCTCCCTCTCTCTCCTCCCTCTTTCCTTTCTCCTCTCCTCTCCTCCCTCCCTCTCTACTCCCTCTCTCTCCCTCCCTCCTCTCCCTCTCCTCCCTCTCTCTCTCTCCCTCCCTCTCTCCTCTCCCTCCTCTCTCCCTCTCTCCTCTCCTCTCTCTTCTCTCTCTCCTCCCTCCTCTCTCCCCTTTCCTCTCCTCTCTCCTCTCCTCCCTCCCTCTCTCCTCTCTCCCTCTCTCTCCTCTCTCCTCTCCTTCCTCTCTTCCTCTCTTCTCCCTCTTCCTCCTCTCTTTCCTCTCTCTCCCCTCTCCCTCTCCTCCCTCCCTCTTTCCTCTCTCTCTCCCTCCCTCTTTCCCTCTCCTCTCTCTCCCTCTCCTCTCCCTCCCTCTCCTCTCCTCCCTCTTTCCTCCTCCTCTCCTCCCTCTCTCCCTCTTCCCTCTCTCCCTCTCTCCTCCCTCTTTCCTCTCTTCTCCTTCCTCTCTCCTCCCTCTCCCTCTCCTCCCTCTCTCCTCTCCCTCCTCCCTCTTCCCCTCCTCCTCTCTCCTTCCCCTCTCTTCCCTCTCCTCCTCCCTCCTTCCCTCTCTCCTCCCTCCCTCTTTCCTCTCTTCCCACTCCTCCTCTCCTCCCTCTTTCCTCTCTCCTCTCCTCCCTCTCTCCTCTTATCCCTCTCTTCCCTCTCTCCTCTCCTCCCTCTTTCCTCTCTTCCCACTCCTTCCTCTCTCCTCTTCCCTCTTCTCTCTTCCCTCTCCTCTTTCCTCTCTCCCTCTCTCCTCCTCTCCTCCCTCTTTCCTCTCCTTCCCTCTTTCCTCTCCTTCCCTCTTTCCTCTCCTTTCCTCTTTCCTCTCCTTCCCTCTTTCCTCCTTCCCTCTTTCTTTCCTCTCTCCTCTCTTCCCTCTCTCCTTTCCTCCTCTCTCCCTCTTTTCCTCCCTCTCTCATTTCCTCTCTCCCCTCTTCTCTCTCCCCCTTTCTCCCCCTCTTCTCTCTCTCCTCTCTCTCTCTCTCCCTCCTCCTCCTCTCCCTCTCCTCCTCTCCCTCCTCCTCTCTCCTCTCCCTCTCCCTCCTCCTCCCCCTCCTTGTCTCTCCTCCTCCCTCATCTTTGATAGGAAGTATCATCATCCACAATTATGAGGCAGAGGTCTGGATGAAGAAGGCTGTACACCTGTTCAACTCTCCCTCATCTCCCTCTCGCCACCTCTCCTCTCTTCTGTTTCTTTGAAGCCCCTTCTCTCACTCGTCTATGTCCCAAATCTCTCTCACACACACACACACACACTTCAAAATGCCGCTCAATAATGTAGTGATTGTGTTCTGTCTGAATGGGGCGATAATGGGACATATTCTTTCATGTTTTGTCGCTCTCTCTCTGTTTCTCTTCTTTCTTTCTTTCTTCTCTTCTTTCTTTCTTTCTTTCTCTCCTTTCTCTCTTTCTCCTCTCTTTCTTTCTCTCTTTATTTCTTTCTCTCTTTCTCTCTTTCTCTTTCTTTCTTTCTCTTTCTTTCTCTTTCTTTCTTTCTTTTCTTTCTTTCTCTTTCTTTCTTTCTCTTTCTTTCTCTTTCTCTCTTTCTTTCTTTCTCTCTTTCTTTCTTTCTTTCTTTCTTTCTTTATTTCTTTCTTTCTTAATTTCTTTCTTTCTCTCTCTTTCTTTCTCTCTTTCTCTCTCTTTCTTTCTCTCTTTCTCTCATTCTTTCTTTCTCTAAA
>NW_027015556.1:257500-262500 GCF_036934945.1 Oncorhynchus masou masou
AGCTGTGTTATGTTAAAGGGATAGCTGTGTTATGTTAAAGGGATAGCTGTGTTATGTTAAAGGGATAGATGTGTTATGTTAAAGGGATGATGTGTTATGTTCTGTGTTAAAGGGATAGCTGTGTTATGTTAAAGGTGATAGCTGTGTTATGTTAAAGTAGCTGTGTTATGTTAAAGGGATAGATGTGTTATGTTAAAGTCTAGCTGTGTTATGTTAAAGGGATAGCTGTGTTATGTTAAAGGGATAGCTGTGTTATGTTAAAGGGATAGATGTGTTATGTTAAAGGGATAGCTGTGTTATGTTAAAGGGATAGCTGTGTTATGTTAAAGGGATAGATGTGTTATGTTAAAGGGATAGATGTGTTATGTTAAAGGGATAGCTGTGTTATGTTAAAGGGATAGCTGTGTTATGTTAAAGGGATAGATGTGTTATGTTAAAGGGATAGCTGTGTTATGTTAAAGGGATAGCTGTGTTATGTTAAAGGGATAGCTGTGTTATGTTAAAGGGATAGCTGTGTTATGTTAAAGGGATAGCTGTGTTATGTTAAAGGGATAGCTGTGTTATGTTAAAGGGATAGATGTGTTATGTTAAAGGGATAGCTGTGTTATGTTAAAGGGATAGATGTGTTATGTTAAAGGGATAGCTGTGTTATGTTAAAGGGATAGATGTGTTATGTTAAAGGGATAGCTGTGTTATGTTAAAGGGATAGATGTATTATGTTAAAGGGATAGATCTGTTATGTTAAAGGGATAGATGTGTTATGTTAAAGGGATAGATGTGTTATGTTCTGTGTTAAAGGGATAGATGTGTTAAAGGGATAGATGTGTTAAAGGGATAGATGTGTTAAAGGGATAGATGTGTTAAAGGGATAGATGTGTTAAAGGGATAGATGTGTTAAAGGGATAGATGTGTTAAAGGGATAGATGTGTTAAAGGGATAAATGTGTTATGTTAAAGGGATAGATGTGTTATGTTAAAGGGATAGATGTGTTATGTTCTGTGTTAAAGGGATAGATGTGTTAAAGGGATAGATGTGTTAAAGGGATAGATGTGTTAAAGGGATAGATGTGTTAAAGGGATAGATGTGTTATGTTAAAGGGATAGATGTGTTATGTTAAAGGGATAGATGTATTATGTTAAAGGGATAGATGTGTTATGTTCTGTGTTAAAGGGATAGATGTGTTATGTTAAAAGAATAGATGTGTTAAGTTAAAGGGATAGATGTGTTATGTTAAAGGGATAGATGTGTTATGTTAAAGGGATAGATGTGTTATGTTCTGTGTTAAAGGGATAGATGTGTTAAAGGGATAGATGTGTTAAAGGGATAGATGTGTTATGTTCTGTGTTAAAGGGATAGCTGTATTATGTTAAAGGATAGCTGTGTTATGTTAAAGGGATAGCTGTGTTATGTTAAAGGGATAGCTGTGTTATGTTAAAGGGATAGATGTGTTATGTTAAAGGGATAGATGTGTTATGTTAAAGGGATAGATGTGTTATGTTAAAGGGATAGCTGTGTTATGTTAAAGGGATAGATGTATTATGTTAAAGGAATAGCTGTGTTATGTTAAAGGGATAGATCTGTTATGTTAAAGGGATAGATCTGTTATGTTAAAGGGATAGCTGTGTTATGTTAAAGGGATAGCTGTATTATGTTAAAGGGATAGATGTGTTGTGTTAAAGGGATAGATGTGTTGTGTTAAAGGGATAGATGTGTTATGTTCTGTGTTAAAGGGATAGATGTGTTGTGTTAAAGGGATAGAGGTGTTATGTTCTGTGTTAAAGGGATAGATGTGTTATGTTAAAGGGATAGAGGTGTTATGTTCTGTGTTAAAGGGATAGATGTGTTAAAGGGATAGATGTGTTATGTTCTGTGTTAAAGGGATAGATGTGTTAAAGGGATAGATGTGTTATGTTAAAGGGATAGATGTGTTATGTTCTGTGTTAAGGGATAGATGTGTTAAAGGGATAGATGTGTTATGTTCTGTGTTAAAGGGATAGATGTGTTAAAGGGATAGATGTGTTATGTTCTGTGTTAAAGGGATAGCTGTGTTATGTTAAAGGGATAGCTGTGTTATGTTAAAGGGATAGCTGTGTTATGTTAAAGGGATAGCTGTGTTATGTTAAAGGGATAGATGTGTTATGTTAAAGGGATAGATGTGTTATGTTAAAGGGATAGATGTGTTATGTTCTGTGTTAAAGGGATAGCTGTGTTATGTTAAAGGTGATAGCTGTGTTATGTTAAAGGGATAGCTGTGTTATGTTAAAGGTAGATGTGTTATGTTAAAGGGATAGCTGTGTTATGTTAAAGGGATAGCTGTGTTATGTTAAAGGGATAGATGTGTTATGTTAAAGGGATAGATGTGTTATGTTAAAGGGATAGCTGTGTTATGTTAAAGGGATAGCTGTGTTATGTTAAAGGGATAGATGTGTTATGTTAAAGGGATAGCTGTGTTATGTTAAAGGGATAGCTGTGTTATGTTAAAGGGATAGCTGTGTTATGTTAAAGGGATAGATGTGTTATGTTAAAGGGATAGATGTGTTATGTTCTGTGTTAAAGGGATAGCTGTGTTATGTTAAAGGTGATAGCTGTGTTATGTTAAAGGGATAGCTGTGTTATGTTAAAGGGATAGATGTGTTATGTTAAAGGGATAGCTGTGTTATGTTAAAGGGATAGCTGTGTTATGTTAAAGGGATAGATGTGTTATGTTAAAGGGATAGATGTGTTATGTTAAAGGGATAGCTGTGTTATGTTAAAGGGATAGCTGTGTTATGTTAAAGGGGATAGATGTGTTATGTTAAAGGTTAGCTGTGTTATGTTAAAGGGATAGCTGTGTTATGTTAAAGGGATAGCTGTGTTATGTTAAAGGGATAGCTGTGTTATGTTAAAGGGATAGCTGTGTTATGTTAAAGGGATAGATGTGTTATGTTAAAGGGATAGCTGTGTTATGTTAAAGGGATAGATGTGTTATGTTAAAGGGATAGCTGTGTTATGTTAAAGGGATAGATGTGTTATGTTAAAGGGATAGCTGTGTTATGTTAAAGGGATAGATGTATTATGTTAAAGGGATAGATCTGTTATGTTAAAGGGATAGATCTGTTATGTTAAAGGGATAGCTGTGTTATGTTAAAGGGATAGATGTGTTATGTTAAAGGGATAGATGTGTTATGTTCTGTGTTAAAGGGATAGATGTGTTAAAGGGATAGATGTGTTAAAGGGATAGATGTGTTAAAGGGATAGATGTGTTAAAGTAGATGTGTTAAAGGGATAGCTGTATTATGTTAAAGGGATAGCTGTGTTATGTTAAAGGGATAGATGTGTTATGTTAAAGGGATAGATGTGTTATGTTAAAGGGATAGATGTGTTATGTTAAAGGGATAGATGTGTTATGTTAAAGGGATCTAGATGTGTTATGTTCTGTGTTAAAGGATAGATGTGTTAAAGGGATAGATGTGTTAAAGGGATAGATGTGTTAAAGGATAGATGTCCTTAAAGGGATAGATGTGTTAAAGGGATAGATGTGTTAAAGGGATAGATGTGTTAAAGGGATAGATGTGTTAAAGGGATAGATGTGTTAAAGGGATAGATGTGTTAAAGGGATAGATGTGTTAAAGGGATAGATGTGTTAAAGGTAGATGTGTTAAAGGGATAGATGTGTTGAAGGGATAGATGTGTTGTGTTAAAGGGATAGATGTGTTGTGTTAAAGGGATAGATGTGTTGTGTTAAAGGATAGATGTGTTGTGTTAAAGGGATAGATGTGTTGTGTTAAAGGGATAGATGTGTTGTGTTAAAGGGATAGATGTGTTATGTTCTGTGTTAAAGGGATAGATGTGTTAAAGGGATAGATGTGTTATGTTCTATGTTAAAGGGATAGATGTGTTATGTTCTGTGTTAAAGGGATAGATGTGTTATGTTCTGTGTTAAAGGGATAGATGTGTTAAAGGGATAGATGTGTTGTGTTAAAGGGATAGATGTGTTAAAGGGATAGATGTGTTAAAGGGATAGATGTGTGAAAGGGATAGATGTGTTGTGTTAAAGGGATAGATGTGTTAAAGGGATAGATGTGTTGTGTTAAAGGGATAGATGTGTTGTGTTAAAGGGATAGATGTGTTATGTTCTGTGTTAAAGGGATAGATGTGTTAAAGGGATAGATGTGTTATGTTCTATGTTAAAGGGATAGATGTGTTATGTTCTGTGTTAAAGGGATAGATGTGTTATGTTCTGTGTTAAAGGGATAGATGTGTTAAAGGGATAGATGTGTTGTGTTAAAGGGATAGATGTGTTAAAGGGATAGATGTGTTAAAGGGATAGATGTGTTGTGTTAAAGGGATAGATGTGTTGTGTTAAAGGGATAGATGTGTTAAAGGGATAGATGTGTTATGTTCTGTGTTAAAGGGATAGCTGTATTATGTTAAAGGGATAGCTGTGTTATGTTAAAGGGATAGCTGTGTTATGTTAAAGGGATAGCTGTGTTATGTTAAAGGGATAGCTGTGTTATGTTAAAGGGATAGCTGTGTTATGTTAAAGGGATAGATGTGTTATGTTAAAGGGTTAGATGTGTTATGTTAAAGGGATAGATGTGTTATGTTCTGTGTTAAAGGGATAGATGTGTTAAAGGGATAGATGTGTTAAAGGGATAGATGTGTTGTGTTAAAGGGATAGATGTGTTGTGTTAAAGGGATAGATGTGTTGTGTTAAAGGGATAGATGTGTTGTGTTAAAGGGATAGATGTGTTGTGTTAAAGGGATAGATGTGTTGTGTAAAGGGATAGATGTGTTGTGTAAAGGGATAGATGTGTTATGTTCTGTGTTAAAGGGATAGATGTGTTATGTTAAAGGGATAGATGTGTTGTGTTAAAGGGATAGATGTGTTATGTTAAAGGGATAGATGTGTTATGTTAAAGGGATAGATGTGTTATGTTCTGTGTTAAAGGGATAGCTGTGTTATGTTAAAGGGATAGATGTGTTGTGTTAAAGGGATAGATGTGTTGTGTTAAAGGGAT
>NW_027015556.1:272500-275000 GCF_036934945.1 Oncorhynchus masou masou
AAAGGTGTTATTGACCATGTAGGGCTCCAAACTGCACACACAGGTGTAGGTGTATCTAATGGGTTGCTGTAAAAGGTGTTATTGACCATGTAGGGCTCCAAACTGCACACACAGGTGTAGGTGTATCTAATGGGTTGCTGTAAAAGGTGTTATTGACCATGTAGGGCTCCAAACTGCACACACAGGTGTAGGTGTATCTAATGGGTTGCTGTAAAAGGTGTTATTGACCATGTAGGGCTCCAAACTGCACTACACAGGTGTAGGTGTATCTAATGGGTTGCTGTAAAGGTGTTGTTATTGACCATGTAGGGCTCCAAACTGCACACACAGGTGTAGGGCTCCAAACTGCACACACAGGTGTAGGTGTATCTAATGGGTTGCTGTAAAAGGTGTTGTTATTGACCATGTAGGGCTCCAAACTGCACACACAGGTGTAGGTGTATCTAATGGGTTGCTGTAAAAGGTGTTATTGACCATGTAGGGCTCCAAACTGCACACACAGGTGTAGGTGTATCTAATGGGTTGCTGTAAAGGTGTTATTGACCATGTAGGGCTGCCAACATTTCACTTCATAAGAGTCACAATAATCTATGGCATTTAGCATTTTATCCAAAGTGACTTACAGGCATGAACTCTTGTTCTCACTCTGTCTCTCACTCTGTCTCTCACTCTGTCTCTCACTCTGTCTCTCACTCTGTCTCTCTCAATTCAATTTAAATTCAAATGGCTTTATTGGCATGGGCAACATACTCTACCGTTCAACAGTTTGGGGTCACTTAGAAATGTCCTTGTTTTTGAAAGAAAAGCAATTATTTTTGTAGATTTAAAATAACATAAAATCAATCAGAAGTGTAGACATTGTTAATGTTGTAAATGACTATTGTAACTGGAAACAGCTGATTTAAAAAAATTGGAATATCTACAAAGGTGTACAGAGGCCCATTATCAGCAACCATCACTCCTGTGTTCCAATGCCACGTTGTGTTTAGCTAATCCAAGTTTATAATTTCAAAATGCTAATTGATCATTAGAAAACATTTTCGCAATTATGTTAGCACAGCTGAAAACAGCTGAAAACAGTTGTGCTGATTTAAAGAAGGAATAAAACTGACCTTTAGCCTTTAGGTTCAATTACAAGCTCAAAATGGTCAGAAACAAAGAACTTTCTTCTGAAACTCGTCAGTCTATTCTTGTTCTGAGAAATGAAGGCTTTTCCATGCGAGAAATTGGCAAGACACTGAAGATCTCGTACAACGCTGTGTACCACTCCCTTCACAGAACAGCGCCTTCTTCAGTTGTGCACCGGGGCCTCCCACTCCTCTTTCTATTCTGGTTAGAGACAGTTTGCTCTGTCTTTTAAAATGATAAACTTGGATTAGCTAACACAACGTGCCATTGGAACACAAGAGTGATGGTTGCTGATACTGGGCCTCTGTACGCCTATGTAGATATTCCAATATCAGCCATTTCCAGCTACAGTAGTCATTTACAACAATAACAATGTCTACACTGTATTTCTGATCAATTTGATGTTATTTTAATGGACAAAAAATGTGCTTTTCTTTCAAAAACAAGGACATTTCTAAGTGACCCCAAACGTTTGAACGTTAGTATATGTTTACATTGCTAAAGCAAGTGAAATAGATAATTAAAATAAAATAAATCACTTTTGTTTATTAACAGTAACAGTATATTTAACAGTATATTTGATCATTTCATTGAGGATACCATCAACCCCACAGGCCTTTTTGGGGTGGAGGGTTTGTATTTTGTAGTGTAGTTCATTAAATGTAATTGGAGAATCCAGTGGGTTCTGGTAGTCTTTAATAGTTGATTCTAAGATTTGTATTTGATCATGTATATGTTATTGCTGTTTGATCTTTGTCATAGAGCCAAAAAGATTGGAGAAGTGGTTTATCCATACATCTCCGTTTTGGAGAGAGAACTCTTTGTGTTGTTGTTTGTTTTGAGTTTTGTTTTAGAGTTTATGGATTCTTCAATTACATTGAGCTGATTTCTGACATGCTGTACCTTCTTTTTCCGTAGTGTATTTCTGTGTTGTTTTAGTGATTCACCATAGTGAAGGCGTAGACTCAGGTTTTCTGAGTCTCTATGTTTTTGGTTGGACAGGTTTCTCAATTTCTTCCTTAGGCTTTTGCATTCTTCATCAAACCATTTGTCATTGTTGTTCATTTTCTTCAGTTGTCTGCTTGACATTGATAGATTTGATGGGGAAGCTGTTAGGTCAAATATACTGTTTAGATTTTCTACTGACCGGTTTCCACCTTCACTATTACAGTGGAACATTTTGTCCAGGAAATTGTCTTGGGAGGGATTGAATTTGTTGTTGCCTAATTGTTTTTTTGGTAGATTTCCACACTACTTTCCTTGCATCTATAGCATTTCTTAATATTATTCAGTTCCTTTGGCTTTGATGCCCTATGATTGTGTAGGGAGAGACTGTGATTTTGCTGTGGTCTGATAGAGTTGTCAGTGGGCT
>NW_027015557.1:0-11334 GCF_036934945.1 Oncorhynchus masou masou
TTTGTCAGCTACATTGTTATTGTTTCAGCAGTTCATCTCTCTTGTCAGCTACATTGTTATTGTTTCAGCGGTTCATCTCTCTCTGTCAGCTACACTGTTATTGTTTCAGCAGTTAATCTCTGTCAGCTAGATTGTTATTGTTTCAGCAGTTCATCTCTCTTTGTCAGCTACATTGTTATTGTTTCAGCAGTTCATCTCTCTTTGTCAGCTACATTGTTATTGTTTCAGCAGTTCATCTCTCTTTGTCAGCTACATTGTTATTGTTTCAGCAGTTCATCTCTGTCAGCTACACTGCTATTCTTTCAGCAGTTAATCTCTGTCAGCTACATTGTTATTGTTTCAGCAGTTCATCTCTCGTTGTCAGCTACATTGTTATTGTTTCAGCAGTTCATCTCTCTTTGTCAGCTACATTGTTATTGTTTCAGCAGTTCATCTCTCTTTGTCAGCTACATTGTTATTGTTTCAGCAGTTCATCTCTCTTTGTCAGCTACACTGTTATTGTTTCAGCAGTTCATCTCTGTCAGCTACACTGTTATTGTTTCAGCAGTTCATCTCTCTTTGTCAGCTACATTGTTATTGTTTCAGCAATTCATCTCTCTTTGTCAGCTACATTGTTATTGTTTCAGCAGTTCATCTCTGTCAGCTACACTGTTATTGTTTCAGCAGTTAATCTCTGTCAGCTACATTGTTACTGTTTCAGCAGTTCATCTCTCTTTGTCAGCTACATTGTTATTGATTCAGCAGTTCATCTCTCTTTGTCAGCTACATTGTTATTGATTCAGCAGTTCATCTCTCTTTGTCAGCTACATTGTTATTGATTCAGCAGTTCATCTCTCTTTGTCAGCTACATTGTTATTGTTTCAGCAGCTCATCTCTGTCAGCTACATTGTTATTGTTTCAGCAGCTCATGTCTGTCAGCTACAAGGGGAAATACATATAAAAGTGCACAGTCTTCCTCGGCCAAAAGACCATGCAGAATGCTGAGATACATGTTATTCAAAGTGCTCTGTGACAAAATAGTGGTAATTTGTCTTGAACAGTCATTAAACTTTAATGGGAAAGATATCTTTCCACACACCTTGGTGTTGATTTATTCAACAGACAGGCTAGCAGAATCAATACAACACATTTAATGAGGGAAACATACCAGACATGAGACCTAACTTCCTTATAATACATAGAAGCATAGGCCCTCTGACTGTGGGGCATGACTTATCCCTCTAAAGGAACAAATGCTTAACACTGACAAAGTTGTCCACAGACAGAAATATAAATTATCAAAACAATTGTCAACATTCTCTGTTTACAACTACAACCAGGTCACACCAATAGCCTGTGTCTGCCAGTGAAGCACATTTCATCAACCAGGTCACACCAATAGCCTCTCTGCCAGTGAAGGACATTTCATCAACCAGGTCACACCAATAGCCTCTCTGCCAGTGAAGGACATTTCATCAACCAGGTCACACCAATAGCCTGTCTGCCAGTGAAGCACATTTCATCAACCAGGTCACACCAATAGCCTGTCTGCCAGTGAAGCACATTTCATCAACCAGGTCACACCAATAGCCTGTCTGCCAGTGAAGCACATTTCATCAACCAGGTCACACCAATAGCCTGTCTGCCAGTGAAGCACATTTCATCAACCAGGTCACACCAATAGCCTCTCTGCCAGTGAAGGACATTTCATCAACCAGGTCACACCAATAGCCTGTCTGCCAGTGAAGCACATTTCATCAACCAGGTCACACCAATAGCCTGTCTGCCAGTGAAGCACATTTCATCAACCAGGTCACACCAATAGCCTGTGTCTGCCAGTGAAGCACATATCATCAACCAGGTCACACCAATAGCCTGTCTGCCAGTGAAGCACATTTCATCAACCAGGTCACACCAATAGCCTGTCTGCCAGTGAAGCACATTTCATCAACCAGGTCACACCAATAGCCTGTCTGCCAGTGAAGCACATTTCATCACCCAGGTCACACCAATAGCCTGTCTGCCAGTGAAGCACATTTCATCAACCAGGTCACACCAATAGCCTGTCTGCCAGTGAAGGACATTTCATCAACCAGGTCACACCAATAGCCTGTCTGCCAGTGAAGCACATTTCATCACTTTAACAGGTTCACTTGAGGTATGTGTGCTTCTAATGGAGACCTAAAATCGATAGGGGTAGCAAATAATGATGTGATTTGATGTGCAGTGTTTGTGACTGGAAGCAGCTCTAGAAGATTGCCAGGCAGGGCAGGTTTCTCCTGACACTGTGGGATCACTCTATGAAGAGAGGTTCTTGATACAGGACTTTACTCCCTCTCCTGTAAACAGCATGGCTGTCTTTACCAGGGGAGAATTCCTGCCCCTCTCATTGAAGCCAAGGACGTCCAAGGCTGAACACGGTACTGCAGGCATTGTTAGCAGAAAACCGGATCTCCATTATAGTGAATGAAAAAATGGTCAATGTTTGTGTAAATAAATACAAATCAATCATGGTACCAATAATTGCTTCTAATACACTAGATGTATGTCCTTAACCCGATTATTTTAAAATCACACACAGAACCAGTTGAATGATAACTGAGTGCTGAGCGATTAGTACTTTTTGAGGTTGGTTTGGTTTCGGTTCGATTCCCCAAAACATTATCACCATTATCGATTTTGGTTTTGATAACTTTTTTCAACATGAAATGCATTATAATATAATAACAACATACACCATTTAGCAGAAACTTATATCCTAAGCAACTTACGGTCATGTACGAATGGGTGGTCCCGAGAAACGCACCCACTACAGTGGCGTTACAAACACCATACTCTATCAATTGAGCTACAAATGCTGTAACAACACAACATAAAACAATTAATAAAAGTACCATAATGGTAGTGACTGCCCATTAATGCTGATCATTTATTAACAGGGGTTAGAACCGTTTCGTTCTGAACAGAACCATTTTCTATTTGTTCCATTCCACAGTTCCAACCAGAAAAAAATTCAGTTCTGAACTGGTTTGAACCAAATAAAAGTTATGGTTTATATCGTTCCTTTCTGCTCCTTTTTAAACCTCTGAAATATGTATTTTTTTAAAACATTTAGCTCAACATTAAAGAGAGAAAGCGAGAGAGGGTGGAGAAGGCTTGGCTTGAAACACTGAGCATCTTGTTATAACAGGCATTATCTCAATTAGGCCCACAGAGGAGCGGCTTCTATGAAGGAACTTCGAATGTCTTTGAACTTCCGTGAGTTGGCTAAACGTTGGACCAGCTAGCTAAGAAGTTTGTGTGTGCAGAGCGGCACAACAATTTCAATAAAAATGTGTACCTTTTTGTAGTTGATAAATCCAATGTGAAACATGATAACTATAGTATCCTTGAAGAAGGTTTCTTTTTTTCAATCATCAAAAACATTTATGGAAATGGAATGTCATAGAAAGCTTTTATGTGATTTCTCAAGTTTTAGAGAAACGTACAAATGACTTCCTCATCCTTGTTGTGTAGTATGGGGGCCCTGAAAAAACATGAACAAAGGTGCCAAAAACACCCAAATACGTCCTTTTAGAAACGGCAAATCTCTCAGTATAGTGATGCAAGTGATGATAGTGATGATGTTGTACACATGATAATGTGTTTATCAGCAACATTATATTCCATTTTGTTGCAACATTGTCTCCATTAGCTCTGTCAGGTCCACATTGGGTAGGCATCAATAGAAAAATAGGAAATTACTAGGAAATAATAAAATATATAAGTTGTGTGTATTTACTCAGTTTTTATTTTATCACTTAATTATTTTTTAATTCCTTAGAGTCATCATCTCTGCTCAGACAAGGTTATCTCTGTGCACCCCATACCGTACTGTCTGTAGTCATCCTATTTAGCTAGGCTAGCCTGCCTAAGCATGTTGCACAGCTGTCTGACTAAATCATTTGACTAGCTCTTCAAAGTAAATGAGGCACACTTTCATGAACGGTCTCTATCCCCCTCTATCGTCATTGTGTTGTGTACATTCCTTTCTCATGCCGTCTATGCAGTCTGTGTGTATCTAACATAAAGTAGCAGGCGTAAAAGTGTATCCATATCTGTCCAAGCCGGAAAGAACAGGCACAATAGATTATGGTCATTGTAGTTAATTACCACGTTTCTGCTCTGAACTAGGTTGAATATTTGCTTAATGAAAACTACAACTCCCTCCAGCACAGTGTCCCACGTAGTTCTTGACTTGATTTTTCCAGTGAATGATTTGATTTCTCTCTAGAAAACCTAACCTGAACTAAATGGAATTCAAGTAATTGAACCGATTCGTTGTTTAATAACCCTCCCAAAAAATTAAATGTTGGTTTACCACTCAGCACTACTGTCTATAGACTCCTGTAAACAGCATGGCTGTCTACCCAGCTAGCACATTTCGTTCCTTGGAAGTTGTAGGAACATATGTTTTTGGTTTTACATTGGTTGTGCGAACGAAGCCATACGTTTCCTGAATGGTACAAATGTATGTTTTTTTAAACGTTCTGAGAACAAAAGTAAACATTTCACCTGTTCTCGGGAACATTTTACTCTGGTTCCTTGAAAGTATTACTGGAAGGTTTTTTTAATGGTTTGAGAATGGAAATTATAGGTTATTTGGAGGTTTTTGAATAACTTCATTAAAACTTTCACTAAATGTTTCAATAATAACAGCATGCCATGTTTTTTTACACCTACAAAGCTGTTCATTTTAGTCTATTCAAACAGACCCCATTTCAAAGGAAACAAGCACTCATTAATTAAGATCAGTTGTGGCCAATTAGTGGGCGAGAGCAAAACACCTGAACACACTTAACAAGATAGAGGATAGAGCGAGTTTTGTTGATGCTGAGAATGGAATGTATGTTTTTAAATAACATTCTTAGAACATTCTCTGACTGTTAAAGTTTTGTGGTAGTTTTTATGGAACCTTTTCATGTTTTCGGAACAATTTGAGAACATGACTTTAAATAGAACCATGAGGAAACCTGTAGGAAACGTTACGCTGAAGTAGTGAAATTCCCACAGAAGAACGTTGTTTCTTAACATTCTCTGAACTATTTGAGAACAATTCCAATGTCAAACCAGTTGGAGAACATTTCTAGAACATTACCAAATGTTTCATTAAATGTGCTGAGCAATTAACCAACATTGTTGTTATTTTTCTTTTTTAAGCAACTAATTGGTAGACGTCAATTCAATTATTTGAATTCCATTTTGTTAAGTTTATTTCTGAGCTCAATGCACGTGTGTCAGGACCCGGTTTCGAACCTGGGTCTCCGGAGTGAGAAACAGTCACTTAACCAACTGAGCCACGAATAGACAGCAGAACCCAGAAGATGAGGCAGACACAGCAGTACTTAAGATGGTGTATTTAATAAAGAAAAAATCCTAAAAGAAAAAAATGGCAAATCCAAAAGGTGGTAGGTAAAACACAAAAAGACCTAAAAAGAAACTCACCAAAAAATAAACAAAAACAAAAAAAACAGAATACCACAAGAACGTCACCCGGAATCGACAAGAGCACACAGAACACTAGGGCAGGGTGCTAACATACAAACACAGAGCACAGAACAGAGGGAAACTAAGGGTTTAAATACACTCAGGGGAAACGAGACACAGGTGCAAATAATAATGGGGAACAAGGGAAAAACATAAGGACAAAAAGCACAATGGGGGCATCTAGTGACCAACAACTGGAACAACCCTGGCCAAATCCTGACAACGTGGTAATTAATTACAATGACCATAATCCATTGCGAGTCCAGTTGTCCGGTCAGTGTGAGCACGGAGATGGAGGAAGAGAGATGAACGCGTGTTGAAGAGTGATAGAGAGCAGTTACTTCATGAGGTATCTCTACCTGAAAATACATGATCTAAGTGATTGATAGTTGGTATTCAGCAGTCATAAAAGTATGCCTTGTTTACTGTAAAGAACTACTGTACTAAAATAGTGATTGTGTCAGACAGCGTAGGCAGCAGCTCTAAAGAGATGAGATGATGACTTGGAATGAAAAAATAAATTCATCAAATAAAACAAATGTAATATACACAACAACTGAAATATTTTAATAAAGTAATGTGAATAAATGATGTTTAATAAGGGATAATCAGTAATGGACAGTCACTACCATCATGGGACTTTTATTCATTGTTTTATTCTGTGATGTTACAGCATTAAACCCACATAATGCATAGTACATTTAATGTAATAAAAAATATATATCTTTGAAAAAAACTGGATTATTTTTAATTTATTAAACTGAACTCAAAAAGCACTAATCCCTCAGCACTAGTCACGGACTACAAGATGAAATCCAGCTCAGTCACGGACCAGGATGTCTTGCTCCCAGGCAGACTAAATCACTTTTTTGCCCACTTTGAGGACAATACAGTGCCACTGACATGGCCTGCAACGGAAACATGCGGTCTCTCCTTCACTGCAGCCGAGGTGAGTAAAACATTTAAACGTGTTAACCCTCGCAAGGCTGCAGGCCCAGACGGCATCTCCAGCCGCGCCCTCAGAGCATGCGCAGACCCGCTGGCTGGTGTGTTTACGGACATATTCAATCAATCCCTATACCAGTCTGCTGTTCCCACATGCTTCAAGAGGGCCACCATTGTTCCTGTTTCCAAGAAAGCTAAGGTAACTGAGCTAAACGACTACCGCCTCGTAGCACTCACTTCCGTCATCATGAAGTGCTTTGAGAGACTAGTCAAGGACCATATCACCTCCACCCTACCTGACACCCTAGACCCACTCCAATTTGCTTATCGCCCAAATAGGTCCACAGACGACGCAATCTCAACCACACTGCACACTGCCCTAACCCATCTGGACAAGAGGAATACCTATGTGAGAATGCTGTTCATCGACTACAGCTCGGCATTTAACACCATAGTACCCTCCAAGCTTGTCATCAAGCTCGAGACCCTGGGTCTCGACCCCGCCCTGTGCAACTGGGTACTGGACTTCCTGGACGGGCCACCCCCAGGTGGTGAGGGTAGGCAACAACATCTCCACCCCGCTGATCCTCAACACTGGGGCCCCACAAGGGTGCGTTCTGAGCCCTCTCCTGTACTCCCTGTTCACCCACGACTGCGCGGCAACGCACGCTCCAACTCAATCATCAAGTTTGCGGACGACACAACAGTGGTAGGCTTGATTACCAACAACGACGAGACGGCCTACAGGGAGGAGGTGAGGGCCCTCGGAGTGTGGTGTCAGGACAATAACCTCACACTCAACGTCAACAAAACTAAGGAGATGATTGTGGACTTCAGGAAACAGCAGAGGGAACACCCCTATCCACATCGATGGAACAGTAGTGGAGAGGGTAGTAAGTTTTATGTTCCTCGGCATACACATCACAGACAAACTAAATTGGTCCACTCACACAGACAGCATCGTGAATAAGGCGCAGCAGCGCCTCTTCAACCTCAGGAGGCTGAAGAAATTCGGCTTGTCACCAAAAACACTCACAAACTTCTACAGATGCACAATCGAGAGCATCCTGGCGGGCTGTATCACCGCCTGGTACGGCAACTGCTCCGCCCACAACCGTAAGGCTCTCCAGAGGGTAGTGAGGTCTGCACAACGTATCACCGGGGCAAACTACCTGCCCTCCAGGACACCTACACCACCCGATGTTACAGGAAGGCCATAAAGATCATCAAGGACAACACCCACCCGAGCCACTGCCTGTTCACCCCGCTATCATCCAGAAGGCGAGGTCAGTACAGGTGCATCAAAGCTGGGACAGAGAGACTGAAAAACAGCTTCTATCTCAAGGCCATCAGACTGTTAAACAGCCACCACTAACATTGAGTGGCTGCTGCCAACACACTGACTCAACTCCAGCCACTTCAATAATGGGAATTGATGGGAAAGGATGTAAAATATATCACTAGCCACTTTAAACAATGCTACCTAGTATAATGTTTACATACCCTACATTATCTGGATTACTGCAACTCGCTGTTGGCTGGGCTCCCTGCCTGTGCCATTAAACCCCTACAACTCATCCAGAACGCCGCAGCCCGTCTGGTGTTCAACCTTCCCAAGTTCTCTCACGTCACCCCGCTCCTCCGCTCTCTCCACTGGCTTCCAGTTGAAGCTCGCATCCGCTACAAGACCATGGTGCTTGCCTACGGAGCTGTGAGGGGAACGGCACCGCAATACCTCCAGGCTCTGATCAGGCCCTACACCCAAGCAAGGGCACTGCGTTCATCCACCTCTGGCCTGCTCGCCTCCCTACCATTGAGGAAGTACAGTTCCCGCTCAGCCCAGTCAAAACTGTTCGCTGCTCTGGCCCCCCAATGGTGGAACAAACTCCCTCACGACGCCAGGACAGCGGAGTCAATCACCACCTTCCGGAGACACCTGAAACCCCACCTCTTCAAGGAATACCTAGGATAGGATAAGTAATCCTTCTCACCACCCCCCTTAATGATTTAGATGCACTATTGTAAAGTGGCTGTTCCACTGGATGTCAGAAGGTGAATTCACCAATTTGTAAGTCGCTCTGGATAAGAGCGTCTGCTAAATGACTTAAATGTAAATGTAAATATACTGTACTCTATCATCTACTGCATCCTTATGTAATACATGTATCACTAGCCACTTTAACTATGCCACTTTGTTTACATACTCATCTCATATGTATATACTGTACTCAATACCATCTACTGTATCTTGCCTATGCTGCTCTGCACCATCACTCATTCATATCTTTATGTACATATTCTTTATCCCCTTACACTGTGTATAAGATATTAGTTTTGGAATTGTTAGTTAGATTACTTGTTGGTTATTACTGCATTGTCGGAACTGGAAAGCACAAGCATTTCGCTACACTCGCATTAACATCTGCTAACCATGTGTATGTGACAAATAAAATTTGATTTGATTTTGATTTGATTTAGTAACCATGTTTAAACTTTTAGGAAGCTGTTCTTTTAAAGTCATGAACGTTCCTTTAATGTGCTGAGAATGTCCTAAAGCCAAGCAACTATCCTGTACTATTCCCCAAACGTTTTGGGAAAGTTGTATGCAAAATAACTATAAGACAACAATGCTCTCACCAAGCTCTTGGAAACATATGGGTCTCAGAACGTTATGTGCTAGCTGGGTAGACACAGCTGTAAACAGCATGGCTGTCTATAGACTCCTATAAACAGCATGGCTGTCTATAGACTTGCAGGCGAAATGAGGCGGGCCCCACAGTCGCCCCTGGGGTACACCCCGCTCTACATGCCAGTGCGCTCAGGCGTCCTGGAGATGGTTTTCCCGCCCCTCATTGGAGCGGACGTTGGCACTCAGCCAAGCTATACAAGCAGAAGAGGACTCCCTCTGGCACCCCCATTCGTTTCCTAATTCGTGGTTGTTGTTCATTGTGTTTGCATTGGCCACACAGCATGATAGCAACATAGATGTAGTCATTAGAGAACCTTACTGTATGTGCAGAAATTTACAAGGCTCATGGGGCAGTTTACACTAATGGGGCAGTTCTCACCAAATACACTACACAGGATAACACTTTTATTTTACTGTGAGACACTGACAGCATGACCAGAGGGATGTGGAGCTCTGAAAACTGAGTAGGGACTAATGACACTAAGAGACAAATTGAAGTGGTGGGCAGTTTTTATCTGTGAACAAACAATTATTTAATTTACTGTTATTCATCTAACCCTGCATTTTAGGAAAGCAAATGTAAGTTGTTCTTGCTGCAGATACTGTACAGTATTGCACAGACTGATTCTGTGCACAGAGATTAGCTAAAATATGACTTTAAGTTCAGACGAGGGTCTGTACGTTTGACGTAATTTGTTACATAGCCAACCAGTCCAATCGTATCCATTACAAAGATGCAGCTTTGAGTGCAGCACGTTTGCATTTTGTGCATTTATTTAAAAAAAATATGCTTAATACCAGTTGCAATGCATTACAAATTCCTACCTCAAACATCTCAGTTAACAAACAAAAGTAATTTGATGATTATTTTACAACATACTAATAAGTACACTGCCAGGAATTTACAAAAGATATGACTTAAATGGCTCACAAATCTGTGTGTGTAGTATGACTTAGAAAACAATCTGTACTCTAGAAAAGGGCAGGAAACAGTGCCAAAATAAACTGCCAGTGAATCAAAGTATTAGCCAAGCGATTTAGAGCACGGCACATCATGCATAGCTTACCCAATTTCTCAATGAACATATAATGACAGTCATTTATAACAATTTTGTTCAGTGTGGTCATTGGCAGGTATTAAGTGAAATAAATCTCTCTCTTTCTAAACTAATCAATGACAAGCATTCTAGGATTATGTGAAAGTAGTTTGAAGAATGTTTAGACAGCTGGATCCTGGTGAAAATTCCCACCCGGGATCGGACAAGGCAAAGTTCAGCTCCACAACAAATCCCACTGCTGCTAAACAAATAAGTGGCGAGATTGAGCCATTTAAAGTCAATTGTGACCGACCACCTTGATTAGGTCTTATGTAGGAACATTTTAAATTGTGTTTTTTACATTGGATGAAAGCAGAGACAAAGCTACAAAATTGTATATCACACACTGCAATGGGAAAGTAATGCTGCTTTGAAAGTTGATAAACTTGTAACCTCACTTTTGAGAAAATGGACTTTGAATGTTTTGGAACCTACTGGAGAGCTCTTCTTTGTCGACACCCATTCAGCATCGTTCACACCCTCTTAAAATGTAGTCCCACCCATCTCTTTAAGGGTTGATCCGAGCATTAAGTCCTAATAACAGCAGTAAAGCACCCAAGTTAACTACAGTGCCTTGCGAAAGTATTCGGCCCCCTTGAACTTTGCGACCTTTTGCCACATTTCAGGCTTCAAACATAAAGATATAAAACTGTATTTTTTGTAGAAGCATCAACAACAAGTGGGACACAATCATGAAGTGGAACGACATTTATTGGATATTTCAAACTTTTTTAACAAATCAAAAACTGAAAAATTGGGAGTGCAAAATTATTCAGCCCCCTTAAGTTAATACTTTGTAGCGCCACCTTTTGCTGCGATTACAGCTGTAAATTGCTTGGGGTATGTCTATCAGTTTTGCACATCGAGAGACTGAATTTTTTTCCCATTCCTCCTTGTAAAACAGCTCGAGCTCAGTGAGGTTGGATGGAGAGCATTTGTGAACAGCAGTTTTCAGTTCTTTCCAAAGATTCTCGATTGGATTCAGGTCTGGACTTTGACTTGGCCATTCTAACACCTGGATATGTTTATTTTTGAACCATTCCATTGTAGATTTTGCTTTATGTTTTGGATCATTGTCTTGTTGGAAGACAAATCTCT
>NW_027015558.1:0-11331 GCF_036934945.1 Oncorhynchus masou masou
GGCCTCAATTTAAATTCCACAGTCCATGGACGTTGTTTGGCTTAGCAGGTTTGTGGCAAATACCTCTACCTGTACGCACTCAGCAAGTGTTTTATTATCCTGGTCCTGGGGACACAAAGGGGTGCACATTTTTGCCCTAGCACTACACAGCTGATTCAAATGATCAACTCATCATCAAGATTTGATGATTTGAATCAGGTGTGTAAAGCAAAAACAATACTGTACACCAAAAATGTGCACCCCTTTGTGTCCCCAGGACCGGGATTAAGAACACTGCACTACGGAGATGCTTGACCTTTAAATGCCAGGGGTGCATTCAGTTGGTTAAACGTTTTGCTATGTTTTGCGACAGTATACTGAACGACATGTTTTCTTACAACTGAGATGCATTTTGCTCCTATTTTATGGGTATGACGGGAATGGACCAGGAGGCAACTGAGGGCTAGGCCAGACTGTCTGTGGACACCAAATTAGAACAGATTCATTTTAGTCATGGTCCAGGTGCATGTAGAGTGTGCCATGTATAATATACCCTATTTTCTAATTGGCTAAACGGATGGTTTACGTAACTTGATCGGCACGTCAAAAGTTCTTCGTCTCAACGTTTTATTGGCCAAATGGATGGAAATTGTATGGATATCGATACGTCATCTCCCCTTACATCAACGTGGTGCCACTGAAAGCACTGGATTCACGGATACGATAAAATCCAACGTGCGGTCTGGCCTTGCCCTTGTTTCCTGACTGGCTTACACAAAACTCCTGCTAGCATGGCGTGCACTATACACATAATCACCCAATCAACAACAGGAGCTACAATTCTCAATGTTCTGTTTACTTAAGCCTTCACTACACTTTATGAACAAAGCAGGTGTAGGCCAACTGTATTTTTATTGGGTGTGTATTTATTTAGTGGGGATATATAGTATGTACAGTATGTATTTAGTGGTATTAAATGTATTACATAGCGGTGTATGTTTTTATAGGGATGTGTGTATTAAGGGTGTATGTATTTAGTAAGTGTGTGTTAATGGGGATATACAATTCAAAATCACAGGGAGTTCTGCAACTTTACAATTTGAAATGGAACAGCATAGTCAAGGGAATGAAACCCAAATTAAGTTTAAGCCTGAAGCTGTATGTTTAGTTTGGTGTGTGGTATGATGTTCTGGTTCGTTACACGAATAGAGTACATTTTGGTTAGTGTAACTTGATTGCAAAAAAACTATTAATTTAACCACATTTTAACATTCTGCCATAAGGAGCACATGATCAACTCCATATAAAACATGTTTTCCCGTCTCAAGCGATAAAGTATAGTAAGTTCAAAGGACGTGTCATTAAAGTAACAGGGTTGAATTGAGATTTTCACCTTTCACCAACATTTCTAGCCTATCTATCTATGGGTAACAGGGTTGACTTGATATGCTCAACGGGCTCAGTTTTCACCATAAAATATCAGAAAGCAGCTCACCTGCTATTACACTATAATGGGACTATTATATGTTCAATGTTTCTTTTGTAACAAATATTTTAAAGGGAATAATGTATAACCATGTGTAGGTTATGTGGGTTAAATATTCTTAGAAATTGGAAAAACATGACTAGGGACATGTCAAAGCGCACATTTTGGGCACTTTAGCAATTCTTTATTCATATTTAATAAATCATATTTATTGAATTTTCCTATAACACAAAAAGGTGCATCTATTTTATCACTGTTTTCTATTTGCAAAATGGGTCTGATTAATATATTTGGTGAATTGCTAAATACAAATAAATTAAGAGTGTAACTACCTCTTGTCTGTTATTAAGATTAAGATCACTTTATTAGTCAATTACCCGCAATGTCCAACCAAAATATTATTTCCTCTGTTAAACCTGTTAAAGCTATGCACAATACTGCCCCCTTTGGATGAATTGCGTGCCCATAGTAAACAGAAAAAAAAATCTGTCCAAAATTGCTAATATATGCATATAATAATTATTATTGAATAGAAAACACTATAAAGCTTCTAAAACCGTTCAAATTATGTCTGTATGTAAAGCAGAACTCACAGGGCAGCCATTCTCCCAAACTCTCTCTCATCAGGAAAGTTGGGCCAACTTTGATGTCATCGCCCCCACCCTTCCCAACCAGCTACGGATCTGGGATCGGTTTCTGTGTCTTCAGCGTGCTGTGTTCTTTCAATGGGGCGTGTAATGAAGAAAATCCCTCGCGCTTTGACCGGTTGGCGGGCAAAATACTGAAGTGTCACGTGAATTTAGCTGCGCGTCAGGGCACAATTGAAGACACCGCACTCTTTTTTCCACATCGTCTAAGGAGAGTTGCGTTCTTTTGTTTGAATCGCCAATTGTTTTGTAAAGCTTGATTCTGCACTTAGTTTGACCAGTTTAGTCGACATATAATATGTAATTTTGAAGTTTTGATGCGCAACTGTTCGTGATCAGAAGTCCTTTTTGGTGTAATTCTCCTGAAGCTGTTAGCACATGCTAATACAAAGACACACGAACTGAAACCAAACGTTATATTAGGTAAGTATAACTCCTTCCACTACATTCTGATCGAAGACCATCAAAGGGAATATTTATGTTGTATTGTTGTATTTCTGTTGACTCCAACATAGCAGAGAAACATTGCTTATGTCTGAGCGCCGTCTCAGATTATTGAATAGTGAACGAATTCTGTAACGTTAAAAATAAATGTAACACAGCAGTTGCATTAAGAAGCAGTGTATCTTTCTAACTATATGTAGAACATGTATATTTAGTCAAAGTTTATGATGTGTATTGCTGTTATCTGGCGTTATCTGTCGGACCTATTTATAATTTCTCCGGACATTTCTGTAGCATTTTTTGAACATGGCTCAATGTAAACTGAGATTTATGGATATAAATTGCATATTATTGAAAAAAACATAAATGTACTGTGTAACATGTCCTATTACTGTCATCTGATGAAGATTTTCAAAAGGTTAGTGAATTATTTTTCTTTTAATCCTGCGTTTGTGATTGTGCGGACGACACAACAGTGGTAGGCTTGATTACCAACAACGACGAGACGGCCTACAGGGAGGAGGTGAGGGCCCTCGGAGTGTGGTGTCAGGACAATAACCTCACACTCAACGTCAACAAAACTAAGGAGATGATTGTGGACTTCAGGAAACAGCAGAGGGAACACTCCCCTATCCACATCGATGGAACAGTAGTGGAGAGGGTAGTAAGTTTTAAGTTCCTCGGCATACACATCACAGACAAACTAAATTGGTCCACTCACACAGACAGCATCGTGAAGAAGGCGCAGCAGCGCCTCTTCAACCTCAGGAGGCTGAAGAAATTCGGCTTGTCACCAAAAACACTCACAAACTTCTACAGATGCACAATCGAGAGCATCCTGGCGGGCTGTATCACCGCCTGGTACGGCAACTGCTCCGCCCACAACTGTAAGGCTCTCCAGAGGGTAGTGAGGTCTGCACAACGTATCACCGGGGGCAGGCAAAACTACCTGCCCTCCAGGACACCTACACCACCCGATGTTACAGGAAGGCCATAAAGATCATCAAGGACAACACCCACCGAGCCACTGCCTGTTCACCCCGCTATCATCCAGAAGGCGAGGTCAGTACAGGTGCATCAAAGCTGGGACCGAGAGACTGAAAAACAGCTTCTATCTCAAGGCCATCAGACTGTTAAACAGCAACCACTAACATTGAGTGGCTGCTGCCAACACACTGACTCAACTCCAGCCACTTCAATAATGGGAATTGATGGGAAAGGATGTAAAATATATCACTAGCCACTTTAAAAATGCTACCTAATATAATGTTTACATACCCTACATTATTCATCTCTTATGTATACGTATATACTGTACTCTATCATCTACTGCATCCTTATGTAATACATGTATCACTAGCCACTTTAACTATGCCACTTTGTTTACATACTCATCTCATATGTATATACTGTACTCGATACCATCTACTGTATCTTGCCTATGCTGCTCTGCACCATCACTCATTCATATCTTTATGTACATATTCTTTATCCCCTTACACTGTGTATAACAAATTCATTTTGGAATTGTTAGTTAGATTACTTGTTGGTTATTACTGCATTGTCGGAACTGGAAGCACAAGCATTTTACACTCGCATTAACATCTGCTAACCATGTGTATGTGACAAATAAAATTTGATTTGATTTGCTATTTGCATGACAATGTGGCTACATATTGTATGTTTTCCTAGTGGTGGTTTGATATACATATGTGCTATGTTTTCGCCGTAAAACATTTTAGAAATCTGACTCGCTGGGTAGATGAACAAGGGGTTTATCTTTCATTTGAGCTATTGGACTTGTTAATGTGTGGAGGTTAAATATTTCTAAGAATATTTTTGCATTCTGTGCGCCATCTTTTGAGTTGAGCTTGGGGGGGTGGTGCCCTTGGGGAACGTGTAGCGTGAACACGTTAACGCAATCCCTCCAAAAGACACAAATAAATACACATACACTGTCATGACTTCTGCCGAAGTCGTTGCCTCTCCTTGTTCGGGCGGTGCTCGGCGTTCGACGTCACCGGTCTTCTAGCCATCATTGACCCATTTTTCACTTTCCATTGGTTTTGTCTTGTCTTCCCACACACTTGTTTTCAATCCCATTCATTACTTGTTGTGTATTTAACCCTCTGTTTCCCCTCATGTCTTTGTCAGAGAATGTTTTATTGTCAGTGTAGTTTGTTATTGTTGTATAGGTGCGCGTCGGGTCCTCGTACCCATGTTTGTTTGTTTATGTACATTTTAGTGTGATGGAGCATACTACGTGGACTTTATTAAAAGACTCCATCTTACACTCCGTTTGACTCTCCTGCGCCTGACTTCCCTGCCACCTATACATCTTTGCCTGACATACAGGCTTTGGAGAGGTGCCCGGGGAGTTAAGTGCCTTGCTCAAGGGCACAACAGCATCTAGGATTTAATACCTGCAAACCTCCGGTTGCCAGCTCACTTCCCGCCAGATTTTTCCAATCGGACCCGTGTATCGAACTAGCAACCCAGCCTCTGGTTGCCGGCTCGCCTCTCTAACCGCCAGGCTACCTCCGTTTCTATACACACTTTCAAAAACTTCATGTGTCAGAGTATTGTTTTTAACTTGATCGAGCCATACACCCATACAAATGTATACAAATCTGTGCTCTTATCAAGTACCAGATATCAGTGCCTTGGAAAGCACAGTAGTTTTCATTATTGCCAAGACCCTTTCATCCAAAGAGCGCCCTTCCTAATACTCTCTAACATTGCTTTGCTACCACCCACGTTGCTACCTTACAGACAGCACAACATAAGCAGAGGCTCAATAGAATCCTATACTATACAACCTGTTGTTGGATACAGTATGGCACTGACAGACTCTCTGTATACAGATTCTATCTGACACATTTTTTCACTCGTTTTATGGTTGTTGGCATAAGGCTAAGGAGAGTACTTGATAATAATTTATCAGAATTTATCTCTGCACTGGATTGGGTTTTTGCCTAAAACACTTTCTGATTGGCTAGAACATACTAGTTACAGGGAAAATGAAACTTATATGCCAGGAAATGAATTGGATGACGTTGCACTCCCTAGAGCTTCCACCAGAGGTCAACTGTCCTTAGAAAGTTGAATGAGGCTTCTACCGTGTTGTGGGGCTGAATGAGAGGTGAATGAGTCAGGTTACTGGCAGAGAGCCATTTCCTGGTCACGCGCATTTCACATGATATCGACCTGCGTTCCATTGCTCCTCTACACACAAAGGAATTCTCCAGTTGGAACTTTATTGAAGATTTATGATAAAAACATCTTAACCTCTTGAACCTCTGGGGGCAGTATTTCATTTTTGGATGAAAAACGTTCCCGTATTAAACAATAATTGACAGCTTTGGAAAGAAAACACTCTGACGTTTCCAAAACTGCAAAGATATTGTCTGTGAGTGCCCCAGAACTAATGCTACAGATGAAATTTCATACAGGAAGTGAGACAGATTTTGGAGGCGCTGTGTTCCAATGTCTCCTTATATGGCCGTGAATGCGCAAGGAATGAGCCTACACTTTCTGTCGTTTCCCCAAGGTGTTTGCAGCATTGTGACGTATTTGTAGGCATATCATTGGAAAATTGACCATAAGAGACTACATTTACCAGGTGTCCGCTCGGGTGTCCTCCGTCAAAACTATTGCTTAATCTCCAGGTGCATGCACGTTTCCATTTGATTGAGAAGAGAAAGTCAACTGCCCCGAATGATTTAACATCGAAAGATATGTGAAAAACTTCTTGAGGGTTGATTCTAAACAACATTTGCCATGTTTCTGTCGATATTATGGAGTTAATTTGGAAAAAAAGTTTGCGTTGTAATGACTGAATTTACGGGGTTTTTTCTTAGCCAAACGTGATGAACAAAACGGAGCGATTTCTCCTACACAAATAATCTTTTTGGAAAACCTGAACATTTGCTATTTAACTGAGAGTCTCCTCATTGAAAACATCCAAAGTTCTTCAGAGGTAAATGATTTTATTTGAATGCTTTTCTTGTTTTTGTGAAAATGTTGCCTGCTGAATGCTAGGCTTAATGCTATGCTTGCTATCAATACTCTTACACAAATGCTTGTGTAGCTATGGTTGAAAAGCATTTTTTGAAAATCTGAGATGACAGTGTTGTTAACAAAAGGATAAGCTTGTGAGCCAATATATTTATTTCATTTCATTTGCGATTTTCATAGTTAACGTTGCGTTATGCTAATGAGCTTGAGGCTATAGTTACGCTCCCGGATATGGGAATGCTCGTCGCAACAGGTTAAAGATTGATTCTATACTTAGTTTGAAATGTTTCTAAGACTTGTAATATAACTTTTGGAACTTTTGTCTGGAACTTTTGGAACTTTTGTCTGAAGTTATGCCTGACCTGCATGATGTTTTTATATGTGTACCTAACGCCCTAACAAAAGTAGCTACTTGGATAAATATAATGGACATTATCGAACAAATCAAGCATTTATTGTGGAACTGTGATTCCTGGGAGTGCATTCTGATGAAGATCATCAAAGGTAAGGGAATATTTATAATGTAATTTCTAACACTTGAATTTTCATCGACATTTATAATGAGTATTTCTGTAATGATGTGGCTCTCTGCAATATCACCGGATGTTTTTGGAACTAGTGAACGTACCACGGCAAACTCTCTATTTGTGCTTTTTGTGACTCTCTTTGACTGGAAGAATGGCTGAGTTTTTCTTTGGCTTGGTGGTGACCTAACATTATCGTTTGTGGTGCTTTCGCTGTAAAGCCTATTTGAAATCGGACACTGTGGTGGGATTAACATCAAGATTACCTTTAAAAAGGTATAAGATATATGTATGTCTGAGGAATTTTAATGATGAGATTTCTGTTGTTTTGAATTTGGCGCCCTACACTTTCACTGGCTGTTATCATATCGAACCTGTTTACGGGATTGCAGCCCTAAGAAGTTTTAACAAAGCCGGAAAGTAGTCAACATGCTTTTCTGGCACTCAGGTGGTTTAGGGACCTTCATAAAAGTGCAATAAAGGTGATTGCAATTCCCATTCAGGAGGGTTCACCAAATATGAAGATGACACACACTGCATCGAGACTCCAGTCGCTGAAGGGCCCGATATTTGTATTAGTTACCACTAACTACTAAGGGTGCTCCATATCTAGATGAAATGGAGATGTAAAACCAGATAATGTGAAGTCACTGACCCCGTCATCCATGCTACTGTCACGTTTATCGTAATGAATGGACCAAGGCACAGCGTATAGAGAGTTCCAAATATTTTAATAAAGAGAAACTCAAACAAAACAAAACAAAAAAGAACAAACTAAAGGTGAAGCTACTCTTATGCACTCAGGCAACTCAATGTAGACAAGATCCCACAAACACAAATGAGGAAATGTCTCCCTAAATATTATCCCCAATCCGAGACAACGATAAACAGCTGTCTCTGATTGGGAACCATATCAGGCCAACATAGACATACAAAAAACCTAGATGACCCACCCTAGTCACTATCACGCCCTAACAAAACACAGAGAATAAACAGCTTACTATGGTCAGGGTGTGACAGCTACATTCGTTAGAATTCCAGTTCAACACTTCCCTGATTTTACAGGCATACTTATTGTGATAGGTCTAACTTTGAATACCTTCCTATCCATATGAGCTACAGATCTACATACAAGCGTTATAGTTTCTTTAACATCGCTCATCAAATGTACACCATACATTTTTTCTAAATTATCCACCTTTGATTTTCTACAAATGTTTATTATATTACAACTGTGGTTATTAATTCACATACAGATCACAGTTTAAATATCTTCCAGTCCAAATGGCATATACATCTAAAACCATTGATGTTAGGTCACTGACCTCCCTCCTCCATAGCAAGATTATAATACTAAACTGAAACTGAAACACAAACTAATAATGAAAAAAACAATTTAGTACACTGAAATAAAATAATTAACAAACCTGTATGAAAAACTAAAACTATACTGAAACTATCTTTCACTCCAAAAATCAAATAAAAACCATCATGAATTATGTTGTTTTATTTCATTCTTTCAAGAAAATGCTGCCAAATTCCATAAAATGACGTTGGAGGCTGCTTTAATGTATCATTAAATTCTCTGGCAACAGCTCTGGTGGACATTCTTGCAGTCAGAATGCTAATTCCATGCTCTCTCAACTAGAGACATCTGTGGCATTGTGTTCTGTGACAAAACTGCACATTTTAGAGTGACCTGTTATTGTCCCCAGCACAAGGTGCACCTGTAATGTAATGATCATGCTTTTTAATCAGCTTCTTGATATGCCACAGGATGGATTATTTTTGGCAATGGAGAAATGCTTACTAACAGGGATGTAAACAAATTTGTGCAAAAATGTTTACAGAAATAAGCTCATGTGCGTCTGGAAAATCTGGGATCTTTTATTTCAGCTCATGAAACATGGGACAAACACTTTACATGTTGCGTTTATATTATTATTTCGGTGTAGATATGTATATCATCCTAGGACCTTCTGTCAAATAGGTATTGACAAGTAAACTCTGAATATCAAACCAATATCCAAACTGAACAAAACTTTACTTGCGTTAAATGATAAAAAAAATGGCATCAATATCCACTAAACCAATAAAAAGTCTTCAAATATGTTCCAGGTCAGGATAGTAACAGCATCGCACAACCATCCTGATCTAACAAGCTTACATTCAGTTTTGCTACGCAGATTCAATTGAATCACAACATCAGGATGATCGTACGAGGCTAGGATAGTAACGTCTAGGTATCCTAATGTTGCTCAAGAAATTATTTATCTTGTTCAAGTGGGTCCATCTTAGATCAATAAACCTTAAAGTAGATTGTTGTGAGAGTGACACACCTGCATCTTCTCTGTACAGTAACTGTATGGTCTGATCAGAGTCAGACACCAGAATATGTTAAATCAGACAGGATATACATGATCAGCTAATGATGTATGATGTAGCCTTGCTAGGTCTTTCTTTGCTGCACTTGACCATGTTACCGGACAGTAAACAAGAGAGGACAAGACCAGAGCCTGAACAACTAGCACAGTTGATGTTTATAACAGATATACCCCTCCCCATCCTCATAACAACTTTGTCAATATGACTTGACCATGATAATTGACCATCCAATGTTATAGCCAGGAATTTAGCTTCCTCAACTTGATCAATGGTCACAACCTTTATACACAACTCCAGTTGAGGTTCAGGTCTTAGAGAATGTTTGGAACCAAATACAATGCTTTTAGGTTTAGATGTATTAAAGACCAGTTCATTATTAATCACCCATTCTGATACTGACTGTAACTCCTTATTTAGAATGTCAGTGAGCTCACTGGCTTTGGGTGCTGACATGTAGAATGTGGAATCATCAGCATACATAGTCATTCAAGCTTTGTGTAAGACCAGTGGCAAATCAATTGTAAAAATAGAGAAGAGCAACGGCCCAATGCACTGTACATTTTGCATGGTAGAGAAGCTTCCATTGAAGAACACTCTGGGCTCTATTGGATAAATAACTCTCCAACCATGTGATGGCAGGTGATGTGAAGCAAAGTAAGCCTATTGTTTAGATCATTATATCAATCAGCTAAGATTAAATGATAATTGGTTTAACCATCTGTGAACACGGCCATACATTATCCGATGAGTCTCTGTAGAAGTGTGGACTGGTTTGGTTGGTAATGACTAGGGTTGCAAAATTACAATAATTTCCCCCAAATTCCTTGGTTTTCCAGAAATCCTAGTTGTAGGATAATGGGATTTCCCTTTGTTCCTTCCTGAACCCAGGAATCTTACACCCAGGATTTCTGGAAAACCTGGGTGTTTGGGACAATTTACCAGAACTTTGCAACCTTACTAATGACATAATTGTCTGTTTCTGTGATTTTGGTTGGTCACTGCAGCTGTTGAGATGGCTCAAGGAAGAGAAAGGACTCTGATGATTCTATTGCTGGTAACACTGTGTCTGCAAATCTTTACTGGTCAATGTCAAGGTACGCATCCATATACTTCACATGCACACAGAACACATGAACACATGTTTTCTCTATCTTATCTAGAAGCTTGCTTTTATGATCAACTCAAGCATCCCCCACTTTTTTCGTCTGTTTCCACAGATTCAGGGCAGCCCTCTGATCTGAGGATTGTTCTGGTGGGTAAGACTGGAGTGGGGGAAGAGTGCAACAGGGAAACACTATCCTGGGAGAGAGGTGTTTAAAGTGGAGGCCAAAGCTGATTCTGTCATTGCAAAGTGTGAGAAAGGGAGTGAAGAGGTGGATGGGTGGAAGATCGATGTGATTGACACGCCAGCACTCTTTGACCCAACAATGAGTGTAGATCAAATGAAAAGGAACTAGAAAGTTGCATCTACATGTCAGTTCCAGGACCCCATGTGTTCCTGCTGGTGATCAGGCTGGGGAGGTTCACAGAGGAGGAAAGGAACATTGTGAAGTGGATCCAGGAGAACTTTGGAGAAGATGCCTCAATGTACACCATGGTGCTGTTCACTGGTGAAGATCAGACAGGGGAAACATCCGTTTCTGAGTTTCTGAAAACGAGCAAGGAGCTGCGGAAACTTGTTACAAGCTGTGGGAACAGATATCACTCAATCATCAATGCCAAGAGAAAGAACTACACTCAGGTCAGAGAGCTGCTGAGGAAGATAGAGCAGATAGTGGAGGATAATGGAGGAAAGTACTACACCAATGAGGATTATGAGACGGCACAGGAAAAGATCGGAGAAGAGATC
>NW_027015559.1:0-11330 GCF_036934945.1 Oncorhynchus masou masou
GTGTGTGGGGGGTGATGTGTGTGTGTGGGGGTGTGGTGTGTGTGTGGGGGGTGTGTGTGTGGGGGTGTATGTGTGTGTGGGGTGTGTGTGTGTGTGGGGGGGTGTATGTGTGGGGTGTGTGTGTGTGTGTGGGGGGTGTATGTGTGTGGGGGTATGTGTGTGTGTGTGGGGGGGGGTGTATATGTGTGTGTGTGGGGGTGTGTGTGTGGGGGGTGTATGTGTGTGTGGGGGGGTGTGTGTGTGGGGGGTGTGTGTGTGTGGGGGGGTGTATATGTGTGTGGGGGGGTGTGTGTGTGGGGGGTGTATGTGTGTAGGGGTGTATGTGTGTGGGGGGGTGTATGTGTGTGGGGGTGTATGTGTGTGGGGGTATGTGTGTGTGTGTGGGGTATGTGTGTGTGGGGTGGGGGGTGTATGTGTGTGTGTGGGGTGTGTGTGTGTGTGGGGGGTGTGTGTGTGTGTGGGGGGGTGTGTGTGTGTGTGGGGGGTGTATGTGTGTGGGGGGTATGTGTGTGTGTGGGGGGTGTATATGTGTGTGGGGGGTGTGTGTGGGGGGGTGTATTTGTGTGGGGTGTGTGTGTGTGTGTGGGGGGGTGTATATGTGTGTGGGGGTGTGTGTGTGTGGGGATGTATGTGTGTGGGGGGTGTATGTGTGTGTGGGGGTATATGTGTGTGTGTGGGGGTGTATGTGTGTGGGGGTGTATGTGTGTGTGGGGGGTGTATGTGTGGGGGGCTGTATGTGTGTGTGGGGGGGTGTATGTGTGTGTGGGGGTGTATGTGTGTGTGTGGGGGTGTATGTGTGTGGGGGTATATGTGTGTGTGTGTGGGGGTGTATGTGTGTGTGTGTGTGTGGGGGTGTATATGTGTGTGTGGGGGGCTGTATGTGTGTGGGGGTGTATGTGTGTGTGTGTGGGGGTGTATGTGTGTGTGTGTGGGGGGTGTATGTGTGTGGGGGGGCTGTATGTGTGTGGGGGGTGTGTGTGGGGGGTGTATGTGTGTGTGTGTGGGGGGTATGTGTGTGGGGGTGTATGTGTGTGTGTGTGGGGGTGTGTGTGTGTGTGGGTGGGGGGGTGTGTGTGTGTGGGGGGTGTATGGGTGTGGGGGGCTGTATGTGTGTGGGGGCTGCATGTGTGTGTATATATATATCCATACATACTCACATCAATCTGCACTGCAGGCAGCGGCTGCCAAAAGCCAACGCAGCAATCAGCATCCCTACTGTCATCCTCTTCAGAGGCCTAGACAGACAGACAGACAGACAGACAGACAGGACGAGACAGACAGACAGGGAGGCAGGCAGGCAGGACAGATACACACACACACAGAGGCAGACAGACAGACAGACACAGACAGACCCAGGGACTGGCAGGCAGGCAGAATATGTGTTGTATCAGAAGCATCAGCGCAACAACGTGAGGCCCAGTCTGTGTGACTCTGTTCATACAGCAGGTCACACAACAACGTGAGGCCCAGTCTGTGTGACTCTGTTAATACAGCAGGTCACACAACAACGTGAGGCCCAGTCTGTGTGACTCTGTTAATACAGCAGGTCACACAACAACGTGAGGCCCAGTCTGTGTGACTCTGTTAATACAGCAGGTCACACAACAACATGAGGCCCAGTCTGTGTGACTCTGTTAATACAGCAGGTCACACAACAACGTGAGGCCCAGTCTGTGTGACTCTGTTAATACAGCAGGTCACACAACAACGTGAGGCCCAGTCTGTGTGACTCTGTTCATACAGCAGGTCACACAACAACGTGAGGCCCAGTCTGTGTGACTCTGTTCATACAGCAGGTCACACAACAACGTGAGGCCCAGTCTGTGTGACTCTGTTAATACAGCAGGTCACACAACAACGTGAGGCCCAGTCTGTGGCAGGCAGGCAGACAGACAGACAGACACAACAGACAGACAGACAGACACAACAGACAGACAAAGACAGACAGACAGACAGACAGACAGACAGACAGTCTGTGTGACACAGCAGACAGAGGCCCAGACAGACAGACAGACAGAGGCCCAGTCTGTGTGACTCTGTTAATAGACAGTCACACAACAACGTGAGGCCCACTGTGTGACTCTGTTAATACAGCAGGTCACACAACAACTTGAGGCCCATTCTGTGTGACTCTGTTAATACACAGGTCACACACAACGTGGAGGCCCAGTCTGTGTGACTCTGTTCATACAGCAGGTCACACAACAACATGAGGCCCAGTCTGTGTGACTCTGTTAATACAGCCCAGTCTGTGTGGTCACACAACAACAACGTGAGGCCCAGTCTGTGTGACTCTGTTAATACAGCAGGTCACACAACAACGTGAGGCCCAGTCTGTGTGACTCTGTTAATACAGCAGGTCACACAACAAACGTGAGGCCCAGTCTGTGTGACTCTGTTAATACAGCAGGTCACACAACAACGTGAGGCCCAGTCTGTGTGACTCTGTTAATACAGCAGGTCACACAACAACTTGAGGCCCAGTCTGTGTGACTCTGTTAATACAGCAGGTCACACAACAACTTGAGGCCCAGTCTGTGTGACTCTGTTACAGCAGGTCACAACAACGTGAGGCCCAGTCTGTGTGACTCTGTTCATACAGCAGGTCACACAAATAAACGTGAGGCCCAGTCTCAGTGTGACTCTGTTCATACAGCAGGTCACACAACAACGTGAGGCCCAGTCTGTGTGACTCTGTTAATACAGCAGGTCACAACACGTGAGGCCCAGTCTGTGTGACTCTGTTATACAGCAGGTCACACAACAACTTGAGGCCCAGTCTGTGTGACTGTTCATACAGCAGGTCACACAACAACATGAGGCCCAGTCTGTGTGACTCTGTTAATACAGCAGGTCACACAACAACGTGAGGCCCAGTCTGTGTGACTCTGTTAATACAGCAGGTCACACAACAACTTGACACTGGGACTCTGTTCATACAGCATGTCACACAACAACATGAGGCCCAGTCTGTGTGACTCTGTTACACCCAACATCTTTTCATGTCACTACACACCAAATATCTAAAACCATTAGTGCAAAACTACACACCAAATATCTAAAACCATTAGTGCAAAACCACACACCAAATATCTAAAACCATTAGTGCAAAACCACACACCAAATATCTAAAACCATTAGTGCAAAACCACACACCAAATATCTAAAAACCATTAGCTATTTCTCAGCCTTTGACTCAGTTGTCAATTGCATAAAACACTTTTTTCAAAACACTACTCACAATTCTCAACCTAAAACACAAAAATGTAACAGGAAGTGACTTGCTTTCCTTTTCCAAACACAACCAATCAAAATGCTACACTTATTCACCAGGTCACACACACTCCTCACATGTGCAAACACTAATAGCTTAACTGATCACTAACCAATCACTGCTTTACTGTAGTATAGGCCTATAAATAGGTCAAAGGTCAGATGACCTGTTTTGAACAATGGATGCCAACAATGGACAGAGAGCAAGAGGAGTATGAGGGAGAGGAAGAAGACGACAAGGACAAGGGCAAAGAAGAGAAGAAAGGAGAGCCATCTCTGATGAGATTAGGGCAACACTTGTTGATCATGTGATCACCCACGGTTTGACCATGAGAGCTGCTGGACTGAGAGTCCAGCCCAATGTGAGTCGATTTACAGTGATTCCATCCTTCATAAATGAGAACAGGTATGCAACTATCTAATGACTGTTTTAGCATTACAGTAATGTACTGTAAAATACGTATGACTGCATAGTATTGCATAAACATCTGTAACTCTGAGCCATCCATTTACTGCACTGCATTGAATGAATGAGGTTGGTTATCATGCTGTACTACATTGAATGAATGAGGTTGGTTATCATGCTGTACTACATTGAATGAATGAGGTTGGTTATCATGCTGTACTACATTGAATGAATGAGGTTGGTTATTATGCTGTACTACATTGAATGAATGAGGTTGGTTATCATGCTGTACTACATTGAATGAATGAGGTTGGTTATCATGCTGTACTGCATTGAATGAATGAGGTTGGTTATCATGCTGTACTACATTGAATGAATGAGGTTGGTTATCATGGGTACTACATTGATTGAATGAGGTTGGTTATCATGCTGTACTACATTGAATGAATGAGGTTGGTTATCATGAAGGTACTACATTGAATGAATGAGGTTTGGTTATCATGCTGTACTACATTGAATGAATGAGGTTGGTTATCATGCTGTACTACATTGAATGAATGAGGTTGGTTATCATGCTGTACTACATTGAATGAATGAGGTTGGTTATCATGCTGCACTGCATTGAATGAATGAGGTTGGTTATCATGCTGTACTACATTGAATGAATGAGGTTGGTTATTATGCTGTACTACATTGAAATGAATGAGGTTGGTTATCATGCCGCACTGCATTGAATGAATGAGGTTGGTTATCATGCTGTACTACATTGAATGAATGAGGTTGGTTATCATGCTGTACTACATTGGATGAATGAGGTTGGTTATCATGCTGTACTACATTGAATGAATGAGGTTGGTTATCATGCTGTACTACATTGAATGAATGAGGTTGTTATCATGCTGTACTACATTGAATGAATGAGGTTGGTTATCTTGCTGTACTACATTGAATGAATGAGGTTGGTTATCATGCTGTACCTACTGAATGAATGAGGTTGGTTATCATGCTGTACTACATTGAATGAATGAGGTTGGTTATCATGCTGTACTACATTGAATGAATGAGGTTGGTTATCATGCTGTACTACATTGAATGAATGAGGTTGGTTATCATGCTGTACTACATTGAATGAATGAGGTTGGTTATCATGCTTTTGTACTACATTGAATGAATGAGGTTGGTTATCATGCTGTACTACATGTTTATGTACATTGTTTACAGTTCCTGTGCTGAACATACTGTGTTTGAATTCTGCAAGGAGGGGAAAAAGGCAAAGACATCATGGAGGACGAGGACGCTTGTTTACAGATGTACAAGAGACAACAATTATAAATATGGTTTGGCCAACAATGCAATTAGGATTCGGGAGATAAGAGAGAATATCTTGAATAATGACATCATATTTAACAGCATCATACAGTAAGCCTGTCGACCATACAGCGCATCCTCAAGCGGCACCGAGTGACGATGAAACAACTTTACAAGGTGCCATTTGAGAGAAACTCGACAGTCAAGAATATGCAATTACACTTTTGTAGAGGTATGTGTAAGGTAACATCACTTCCCAAAGACTTGGGACATACCATATTTACCCACAGAACTTTTGTCTGTTGCTAGAGAGCATGGAGCTGGACTATGTAATTCACCATGAATTTATTTATGTGGGATGAGGCTATTTCAACCTCACAAACCAGGCGCCCGCGGGAAGAAATGGGTAACAGATTGTGATGGCAATCTACCAATGTCCCTGGACAGCCGGGTAATATAATTATGTGCTGCTACCACTTCAAACGGGTCATCACAACGCCACACTGGGTCCGTGACAACACCGGCCAGTGTGGGTCACTTTTCTGGATGCAATTTCTACATACTGCTTTGGTCCCTGATCCAGATCAGGAGCCTGCTAGGTTTGTGGTTTTATGGGACAATGTTAGTTTTCAACGGGCTGTTCTGGTCCAAAACTGATTTGCCACCCATCCACAATGTGTAGTTTTGTACCTACCCCCATATTCACCTTTCCTAGCCTGGCGCGGGAAAGTGTATGATCACCAACCCTATGCCCGCATGCCGCTTCTCCAGCCAATGGAGGACGCATGTGGGGACACAGAGGTTGGATACGCCATGCTAGGAGATACTTCCCTCCATGTGGGGACATAGAGGTTGGATACGCCATGCTAGGAGATACTTCCCTCCATGTGGGGACATAGAGGTTGGATACACCACGCTAGGAGATACTTCCCTCCATGTGGGGACATAGAGGTTGGATAAACCATGCTAGGAGATACTTCCCTCCATGTGGGGACATAGAGGTTGGATACACCATGCTAGGAGATACTTCCCTCCATGTGGGGACATAGAGGTTGGATACACCACGCTAGCAGATACTTCCCTCCATGTGGGGACACAGAGGTTGCCTCTGTCCAAGGTTGGATACACCACGCTAGGAGATACTTCCCTCCATGTGGGGACATAGAGGTTGGATATGCCATGCTAGGAGATACTTCCCTCCATGTGGGGACATAGAGGTTGGATACACCATGCTAGGAGATACTTTCCTCCATGTGGGGACATAGAGGTTGGATATGCCATGCTAGGAGATACTTCCCTCCATGTGGGGACATAGAGGTTGGATACACCATGCTAGGAGATACTTCCCTCCATGTGGGGACACAGAGGTTGGATACACCATGCTAGGAGATACTTCCCTCCATGTGGGGACATAGAGGTTGCCTCTGTCCAAGGTGGGATACGCCATGCTAGGAGATACTTCCCTCCATGTGGGGACACAGAGGTTGCCTCTGTTCAAGGTTGGATACGCCATGCTAGGAGATACTTCCCTCCATGTGGGGACACAGAGGTTGCCTCTGTCCAAGGTTGGATACGCCATGCTAGGAGATACTTCCCTCCATGTGGGGACATAGAGGTTGGATACGCCATGCTAGGAGATACTTCCCTCCATGTGGGGACATAGAGGTTGGATACACCACGCTAGGAGATACTTCCCTCCATGTGGGGACATAGAGGTTGGATACACCATGCTAGGAGATACTTCCCTCCATGTGGGGACATAGAGGTTGGATACACCATGCTAGGAGATACTTCCCTCCATGTGGGGACATAGAGGTTGGATACACCACGCTAGGAGATACTTCCCTCCATGTGGGGACACAGAGGTTGCCTCTGTCCAAGGTTGGATACACCACGCTAGGAGATACTTCCCTCCATGTGGGGACATAGAGGTTGGATATGCCATGCTAGGAGATACTTCCCTCCATGTGGGGACATAGAGGTTGGATACACCATGCTAGGAGATACTTTCCTCCATGTGGGGACATAGAGGTTGGATATGCCATGCTAGGAGATACTTCCCTCCATGTGGGGACATAGAGGTTGGATACACCACGCTAGCAGATACTTCCCTCCATGTGGGGACACAGAGGTTGCCTCTGTCCAAGGTTGGATACACCACGCTAGGAGATACTTCCCTCCATGTGGGGACATAGAGGTTGGATATGCCATGCTAGGAGATACTTCCCTCCATGTGGGGACATAGAGGTTGGATACACCATGCTAGGAGATACTTTCCTCCATGTGGGGACATAGAGGTTGGATATGCCATGCTAGGAGATACTTCCCTCCATGTGGGGACATAGAGGTTGGATACACCATGCTAGGAGATACTTCCCTCCATGTGGGGACACAGAGGTTGGATACACCATGCTAGGAGATACTTCCCTCCATGTGGGGACATAGAGGTTGCCTCTGTCCAAGGTTGGATACGCCATGCTAGGAGATACTTCCCTCCATGTGGGGACACAGAGGTTGCCTCTGTTCAAGGTTGGATACGCCATGCTAGGAGATACTTCCCTCCATGTGGGGACACAGAGGTTGCCTCTGTCCAAGGTTGGATACGCCATGCTAGGAGATACTTCCCTCCATGTGGGGACATAGAGGTTGGATACGCCATGCTAGGAGATACTTCCTTCATGTGGGGACATAGAGGTTGGATACACCACGCTAGGAGATACTTCCCTCCATGTGGGGACATAGAGGTTGGATACACCATGCTAGGAGATACTTCCCTCCATGTGGGGACATAGAGGTTGGATACACCATGCTAGGAGATACTTCCCTCCATGTGGGGACATAGAGGTTGGATACACCACGCTAGGAGATACTTCCCTCCATGTGGGGACACAGAGGTTGCCTCTGTCCAAGGTTGGATACACCACGCTAGGAGATACTTCCCTCCATGTGGGGACATAGAGGTTGGATATGCCATGCTAGGAGATACTTCCCTCCATGTGGGGACATAGAGGTTGCCTCTGTCCAAGGTTGGATACGCCATGCTAGGAGATACTTCCCTCCATGTGGGGACACAGAGGTTGCCTCTGTCCAAGGTTGGATACGCCATGCTAGGAGATACTTCGCTCCATGTGGGGACACAGAGGTTGCCTCTGTCCAAGGTTGGATACGCCATGCTAGGAGATACTTCCCTCCATGTGGGGACATAGAGGTTGGATACACCATGCTAGGAGATACTTCCCTCCATGTGGGGACATAGAGGTTGGATATGCCATGCTAGGAGATACTTCCCTCCATGTGGTGACATAGAGGTTGGATACACCATGCTAGGAGATACTTCCCTCCATGTGGGGACACAGAGGTTGGATACACCATGCTAGGAGATACTTCCCTCCATGTGGGGACATAGAGGTTGCCTCTGTCCAAGGTTGGATACGCCATGCTAGGAGATACTTCCCTCCATGTGGGGACACAGAGGTTGCCTCTGTCCAAGGTTGGATACGCCATGCTAGGAGATACTTCCCTCCATGTGGGGACACAGAGGTTGCCTCTGTCCAAGGTTGGATACGCCATGCTAGGAGATACTTCCCTCCATGTGGGGACATAGAGGTTGGATACGCCATGCTAGGAGATACTTCCCTCCATGTGGGGACATAGAGGTTGGATACACCACGCTAGGAGATACTTCCCTCCATGTGGGGACATAGAGGTTGGATACACCATGCTAGGAGATACTTCCCTCCATGTGGGGACATAGAGGTTGGATACACCATGCTAGGAGATACTTCCCTCCATGTGGGGACATAGAGGTTGGATACACCACGCTAGGAGATACTTCCCTCCATGTGGGGACACAGAGGTTGCCTCTGTCCAAGGTTGGATACACCACGCTAGGAGATACTTCCCTCCATGTGGGGACATAGAGGTTGGATATGCCATGCTAGGAGATACTTCCCTCCATGTGGGGACATAGAGGTTGCCTCTGTCCAAGGTTGGATACGCCATGCTAGGAGATACTTCCCTCCATGTGGGGACACAGAGGTTGCCTCTGTCCAAGGTTGGATACGCCATGCTAGGAGATACTTCCCTCCATGTGGGGACACAGAGGTTGCCTCTGTCCAAGGTTGGATACGCCATGCTAGGAGATACTTCCCTCCATGTGGGGACACAGAGGTTGCCTCTGTCCAAGGTTGGATACGCCATGCTAGGGAGATACTTCCCTCCATGTGGGGACACAGAGGTTGCCTCTGTCCAAGGTTGGATACGCCATGCTAGGAGATACTTCCCTCCATGTGGGGACATAGAGGTTGGATACACCATGCTAGGAGATACTTCCTCATGTGGGGACACAGAGGTTGGATACACCATGCTAGGAGATACTTCCCTCCATGTGGGGACATAGAGGTTGGATACACCATGCTAGGAGATACTTCCCTCCATGTGGGGACATAGAGGTTGGATACGCCATGCTAGGAGATACTTCCCTCCATGTGGGGACATAGAGATTGGATACGCCATTCTAGGAGATACTTCCCTCCATGTGGGGACATAGAGGTTGCCTCTGTCCAAGGTTGGATACGCCATGCTAGGAGATACTTCCCTCCATGTGGGGACATAGAGGTTGGATACGCCATGCTAGGAGATACTTCCCTCCATGTGGGGACATAGAGATTGGATACGCCATGCTAGGAGATACTTCCCTCCATGTGGGGACATTGAGGTTGCCTCTGTCCAAGGTTGGATACGCCATGCTAGGAGATACTTCCCTCCATGTGGGGACATAGAGGTTGCCTCTGTCCAAGGTTGGATACGCCATGCTAGGAGATACTTCCCTCCATGTGGGGACATAGAGGTTGGATACGCCATGCTAGGAGATACTTCCCTCCATGTGTCATGTCTTATTATGTCTGTTCCTGTCCTTTCTCTTCACTCTGTCTCTCTCTGCTGGTCTTATTAGGTTACCTTCTCTTTCTCTCCTTCTCCAGCTGTTCCTCATCTCCCCTAACTAGCTCGTTCACCCTTTCCTCACCTGTTCCCTTTTTTCCCTCTGATTAGGTCTCTATTTCTCTCTCTGTTCCTGCTACTTTCGGGGTCAGATTCTCGTTTGTGTTTCTCATGCCAGTAGCAAGCTATCGTCTCGTTTGCTTCCTCCTAGTCCTATCCTGTCGGAGTCTGCCTGGCAGGTGCATCCTGTACTCTACTAACTATCTTTTGTTTACACCGTGTCCAGTTCATCATATGCTACGTGTGATCAGCTACCACCGTTCCTCTGTGACCCGCACCGACCCAGAGCGACCTGCAGCCTGTCGCCGCTACCCAGCTATTCATCAGAGGGACTTTATGTTTCATTTGTCACCCTCTCTGCGGGTATTCTATTGTGCCATTGACAACGTCGGAAGAGGATCTATGCCATTCCTGTTTTTTCATTAAAAGAACTCTGTTTCTGTTAAAACCGCTTTTGGGTCTTCACTCAAGTACATAACACCATGTGGGGACATAGAGGTTGGATACGCCATGCTAGGAGATACTTCCCTCCATGTGGGGACTTAGAGGTTGCCTCAGTCCAAGGTTGGATACGCCATGCTAGGAGATACTTCCCTCCATGTGGGGACATAGAGGTTGGATACGCCATGCTTGGAGATAATTCCCTCCATGTGGGGACATAGAGGTTGCCTCTGTCCAAGTTTGGATACGCCATGCTAGGAGATACTTCCCTCGATGTTTGGTAAGAGAAAACGTATCTTGTGATGTGGACGAGGTATTGTGGCCAGACCCAGGAAGAGATGAAGCGTAGCTTAGCACTGGTGACTGACTTGGTGTTTACAGTGTACTTGTTACCCCTCTCAGCAGATTACTGTCACTGTAGAACATTGTATTGGTGTTTACAGTGTACTTGTTACCCCTCTCAGCAGATTACTGTCACTGTAGAACATTGTATTGGTGTTTACAGGGTACTTGTTACCCCTCTCAGCAGATTACTTTCACTGTAGAACATTGTATTGGTGTTTACAGGGTACTTGTTACCCCTCTCAGCAGATTACTGTCACTGTAGAACATTGTATTGGTGTTTACAGTGTACTTGTTACCCCTCTCAGCAGATTACTGTCACTGTAGAACATTGTATTGGTGTTTACAGGGTACTTGTTACCCCTCTCAGCAGATTACTGTCACTGTAGAACATTGTATTGGTGTTTACAGTGTACTTGTTACCCCTCTCAGCAGATTACTGTCACTGTAGAACATTGTATTGGTGTTTACAGTGTACTTGTTACCCCTCTCAGCAGATTACTTACACTGTAGAACATTGTATTGGTGTTTACAGTGTACTTGTTACCCCTCTCAGCAG
>NW_027015560.1:0-11329 GCF_036934945.1 Oncorhynchus masou masou
AAGGACGTTAAAAGAGAGGAGAGACTGAGATGTAGAATGAAACAGAGGGTGGAAGAGACCAGAATAGAGGGGGAAAGTCAAAATGGAGGAGAAGAGAGTAAAAACCATTTATTTCTATCTGATAGACAAGACACCCTCCCCCTCTTTCTCCTCCCCCTCTTTCTCCTCCCCCTCCTTGTGTAGGAAGTGATTGCACAGTGCAGTAACCCCGGAGACAGACAGACAGACAGACCATTGAAATATGACTGATAAGGACAATCAATAACAGGAGAATATTTTGAGTTTTTATCATCACGGCCTTTGAAAAGACCCATCATGGAATTAACACACTGCGATGTGTGTGTGTGTGTGTGTGTGTGTGTGTGTGTGTGTGTGTGTGTGTGTGTAATGAGAAAAAGCAGAAGTAATTCCCCATGATATCTGATATGAGGCAGTGCTGCTGAGGGAGGACCAGGTTAGGGCGCCCCGAGCACACGGATCATTCACAACGACGAAGAGAGGACGAACGATTGGAGTTCAAATCCCTCTTTGTATTCTATACAAATGACAACTGTGATTCTAAAATCAGAAAGATCAGAAAATATTCATTTTTATTGTGATTCACATGGTGCTGTAGGCACCAGGTGGCCATTTGACCTGGTGCTCTATGCTGTGTTGATGTAGCTACATTACCTCTCTCTACTTCTCTCTCTTCTTGTTGGTGAAGCTACATTACCTCTCTCTATCTCTCTCTTGTAGATGTTGCTACATTACCTCTCTCTACTTCTCTCTCTTATTGTTGGTGAAGCTACATTACCCCTCTCTCTACCTCTCTCTTGTTGATGTAGCTACATTACCACTCTACTTCTCTCTCTTCCTGTTGATGTAGCTACATTACCTCTATCTACTTATCACACCTCTTCTTGATGTATCTACATTACCTCTCTCTACGTCGCTCTCTTCATGTTGATGTAGCTACATTACCTCTCTACTTCTCTCTTCTTGTTGTAGCTACATTACCTTTCTACTTATCTTTTCTTGTTGATGTATCTACATTACCTCTCTCGTTGATGTTGCTACATTACCTCTTTATTTTTCACTCCTCTTGTTGATGTAACTACATTACCTCTCATTATATTTTGTTATTGTTGATGTAGCTACATTACCTCTCTCTCTTGTTGATGTAGCTACATTACCTCTACTTTTTGTCTCTTCTTGTTGATGTAGACACATTACCTATCTCTACTCTCTCTTGTTGTAGCTACATTGCCTCTACCTCTCCTCTTGTTGATGTAGCTACATTATCTCTATTTCTCTCTTGTTGGTGTAGCTACATTACCCCTATCTACTCTTGTTGATGTAGCTACATTACCTCTCTCTTGTTGATGTGACTATATTACATATCTCCTCTTATTGTGACTACATTACATCTCTCTTATTGATTTCACTACATTACCTCTCTCATCTTGTTGTTGTGACTATATTACCTCTCAATCTCCTCTTGTTGTGGAAACATTAACCTCTCTCCTCATGTGAATGTGACTACATGACCGCTCTCTTGTTGTGACTACATTACCGCTCTCCTCTTGTTGATGTGACTACATTACCGCTCTCCTCTTGTTGATGTGACTATATTACCTCTCTCTTGTTGATGTGACTATATTACATATCTCCTCTTGTTGTGACTACATTACCTCTCTCTTCTTGTTGTTGTGACTATATTACCTCTCTCCCATTGTTGATGTGGCTACATTACATCTCTCTCTCCTCTTGTTGTGGGTACATTACCTCTCTCCTCTTGTTGTGGCTACATTACCTATATCATCATGTTGTGGCTACATTACCTATCTCCTCTTGTTGTGGCTACATTACCTATATCATCTTGTTGTGGCTACATTACCTCTCTCCTCTTGTTGTGGCTACATTACCGCTATCATCTTGTTGTGGCTACATTACCTCTCTCCTCTTGTTGTGGGTACATTACCAATATCATCTTGTTGTGGCTACATTACCTCTCATCTTGTTGTGGCTACATTACATCTCTCCTCTTGTTGTGACTACATTACCTCTCTCATCTGGTTGTGGCTTCATTACCTATATCCTCTTGTTGTGGCTACATTACCTCTCTACGTCTCACACCTCTTTCTCTTTCTACTCCCCATACAGAAGTGTGGTAAGGTTTTTGGGACCAGGGAGTGTGTATGTGTGAAAGCCTATTTGTCAGGCCCCGTCTCGCAGCAAATTCCTCAATGGGTTGAGAGGAGGAGAGGAGAGGAGGAACGAGAGAAGGGCTGAATGAAAGAAGGAAGAGAGCTGTAAACAGGATTACATCATGGCAAGGCCTGGTCCATGAAACCACACACACCTAACATGTGTCCTCACCCACACAGGCATTTAACATGCATCACACACACACACACGCACACACACACACACACACACACACACACACACACACACACACACACACACACACACACACACACACCCCTAACCCTCCGCCTTATACCCTCTACCTCTCCAACTCTCTACCCCACACCCTCTACCCCCCCAACCCTCCACCTCATACCCTCTACCTCTCCAACTCTCTACCCCACACCCTCTACCCCCCTAACCCTCCACCTCATACCCTCTACCTCTCCACTAATGGTGTTATTCCACTACAGCACCAGTAATTGTGTTATTCCACTACAGGACCAGTAATGGTGTTATTCCTCTACAGCACCAGTAATGGTGTTATTCCACTACAGGACCAGTAATGGTGTTATTTCACTACAGGACCAGTAATTGTGTTATTCCTCTACAGGACCAGTAATGGTGTTATTCCACTACAGGACCAGTAATGGTGTTATTCCTCTACAGGACCAGTAATGGTGTTATTTCACTACAGGACCAGTAATTGTGTTATTCCTCTACAGCACCAGTAATGGTGTTATTCCACTACAGGACCAGTAATGGTGTTATTCCTCTACAGGACCAGTAATGGTGTTATTCCTCTACAGGACCAGTAATTGTGTTATTCCACTACAGCACCAGTAATGGTGTTATTCCACTACAGCACCAGTAATGGTGTTATTCCACTACAGCACCAGTAATGGTGTTATTCCTCTACAGGACCAGTAATGGTGTTATTCCTCTACAGGACCAGTAATGGTGTTATTCCTCTACAGGACCAGTAATGGTGTTATTCCTCTACAGGACCAGTAATGGTGTTATTCCACTACAGCACCAGTAATGGTGTTATTCCTCTACAGGACCAGTAATGGTGTTATTCCTCTACAGGACCAGTATTTCCATCACCAGGGCTGACACTGACACTTGGACAAGGAGGTGTCAACAACCTCTGCATAATCAGAACAGTTGCCTGTGTGTGTGTGTGTGTGTGTGTGTGTGTGTGTGTGTGTGTGTGTGTGTGTGTGTGTGTGTGTGTGTGTGTGTGTGTGTGTGTGTGTGTGTGTGTGTGTGTCGCACAGAGGGCACTTACCTTTTTGTTGTTTTCCTTAATATCCTGAGGAGTTGAGGGTCTTGTAGCTTCTGGAGAGAACAGAGGGAGAGAGAGAGAGAACAGAGGGGAGAGAGAGAGAGAACAGAGGGGAGAGAGACAGAGACAGAGAGAGAGAGGAGAGAGAGAGAGAACAGAGAAAAAGAGAGAGAGAGGAGAGAGAACAGAGAAAGAGAGAGACAGAGAGAGAGAACAGAGAGAGAACAGAGAAAGAGAGAGAGAGAACAGAGACACAGAGAGAGAGACAGAGAGATAGAGAGAGAACAGAGGGGAGAGAGAGAGAGAACAGAGGGGAGAGAGAGAACAGAGGGGAGAGAGAGAAGAGGGGAGAGAGAGAAGAGGGGAGAGAGAGAGAACAGAGGAGAGAGAGAGAACAGAGAGATAGACAGAGAGAGAGAGAGACAGAGACAGACAGAGAACAGAGAGGAGAGAGAGAACAGAGAACAGAGAGGAGAGAGGAGAGAGAGGAGAGAGAGAGAGGAGAGAGAAAACAGAGAAAGAGAGAGAGAGAGGAGAGAGAGAACAGAGAAAGAGAGAGAGAACAGAGACAGAGAGATAGACAGAGAGAGAGAGAGAGGAGAGAGAGAGAGGACAAAGAAAGAGAGAGACAGAGAGAGAGAACAGAGAAAGAGAACAGAGAAAGAGAGAGAGAACAGAGAGAGAGAGAGAGAGAGAACAGAAAGAGAGAGAGAGAACAGAGACAGAGAGAGAGAGAGGAGAGAGAACAGAGAGAGAGAGAGAACAGAGAGAGAGAGAGAGAACAGAGACAGAGAGATAGAGAGAGAGAGAGAACAGAGAAAGTGAGAGACAGAGAGAGAGAGGGAGACAGAGAGAGAGAACAGAGAAAGAGAGAACAGAGACAGAGAGAGAGAGAGAGAGAGAGAGAGAGAGAGAAAGAGAGGAGAGAGAGAGATAACAGAGAAAGAGAGAGAGAGAGAGAACAGAGAAAGAGAGAGAGAGAACAGAGACAGAGAGAGAGAGAGAGAGAGAGAGAGAGAGAGAGAGAGAGAGAGAGAACAGAGAAAGAGAGAGCAGAGAAAGAGAGAGAGAGAACAGAGAAAGAGAGAGAGAGAATAGAGACAGAGAGAGAGAGAGAGAACAGAGAAAGAGAGAGAGAGAGAACAGAGAAAGAGAGAGAGAGAACAGAGACAAAGAGAGAGAGAGAGAGAACAGAGAGAGAGAACAGAGAGAGAGAGAGAGGAGAGAGAGAGAACAGAGTAAGAAAGAGAGAGAACAGACAGAGAGAACAGAGAGAGAGAGCACAGAGAGAGAGAGAGAGGGAGAGAGAACAGAGAGAGAGAGAGAGAGAGAACAGAGAGCAAGAGAGAGAGAGAGAGAGAGAGATTAGATATGCATCACATGTAATGGCATTAGAACTGTAACATGCAATTTCACAGCAGCTAAACTAATAGAGTGGAAACTACTACAATAACACAGCTTGATGCTTTACCTTGTGCTCTCTTCTCTAGATAGATCATTAGGTTTTCCAGATGGACTCTTGAGTGTGTGTCTCAGTGTGTGTGTCTCAGTGTGTGTGTGTGTGTAACTCACATGTAATCAGGTCTGAAGTGATGGAGAAGGGCGCAGAATGCCAGGCCGTTCCTCCAGGACGTGGTGAAGTTGGTGATCTTGACTCCGCGGTAATTCTTTGTGACCTCACGGCACCAGGCGAGCAGAGATTGGCTACGTTGGGCTTCCCACCAAGCACTGGGCTGAGGATAGGACTGGGCTGTAGAGAGAGAGGGAGAGGGGGAGAGAGAGAGAGGGAGGGGAAGAGGAGTCATAGTGAGCACTTTTGACATTGATTTATAGTGTCCTGAGTCTGATTCGACATTGAATTGTTTCTTTCATGCCAAGAGAGGATAATGTTCAACAACAAAGTTCACAATGTCTCATTTATCTTTAGGGGGCTGGATGGGCACATTGACACACACACACACACACACACACACACACACACACACACACACACACACACACACACACACACACACACAGTACTAAGGGTCAGACTCAAAGCTGCGTATGAGCGTGGATAATGTAAACATATTATTAATTAGCTCCGCCCTTTGAAGTCTTATCGGAACCCGGCTTAACCAATGGGAGGATCCCGTAGCCCAGACGCCAAATCCCAACAAATCCACTCCCATCTGTCGGTCTCACCAGAACCAATGGAGCTCTAACTTTTCTAACTTGTTATGAATGGCGAGGGGGGTGTTGTTATATCAGTAATGTTCACTTGGCTCTGAGTATTCACCCAAACAAAACACTGACACTGGTATATAATCAGTGTTCACTAACCCTGGTCCTGGGGAGATGCAGGCCAGTGCAGGGTTTTGCTCTCGCCTAGCACTAAGACACTAGAGTCCATAGAACCTTGATCAGATGAAGCTGGTTTCGTCTGATGCAACATTTTGTCAAAGACCACGAATACCATTTGTATGTCTTTGTGTGCAGTTTGAAGGAAGTTGTACGTTGTTTCCGGAGCCATTGCTAACTAACGTTAGCGCAATGACTTTTAGTCTACAGGAACAGCTAGCACTATCCCTTTAAGTTCCTAGTGAGAGGTCTGTGGTGGCTGGCACTGGTAGCAGTCCATCTGGACAGAAACAGGCCCTCATGCCGCTGCAATGGCTGAACTACCCCCTCTATTGGCCAGCCGGGAATATTGCTGGAGCGAGAGGGAGAGATGGAGGAGAGAGAGAGGGAGAAGGGAAAGGGTTGGAGGACGAGATGGAGGAGAAAGGGAAAGAGGGAAGGAGTTTGAGACGACTGGACAAGGGAGAAGTTAGGTGATTATGAGAGCTCTGCATAAACAGACACAAAGGAGGGCCTCAGGCCGTGAGTGGGGAGAGGGGGAGAGAGGAAGAAAAGGGGAGAGGAGAGAGGAAAAGAAAGGGGGAGAGGAGAGAGGAAGAAAGGGGGAGAGGAGAGAGAGGAAAGAAAGGGGGGAGAGGGAGAGAGGAAGAAAGGGGGAGAGGGAGAGAGGAAGAAAGAGACAAGAGAAGAGAGAAACACGAAATGAGACCTAACGTCCCTAAATTAAACACTCTAGGGCTAGGCCCTTCTTCACAATTTCCACCTGAATGACATGCCCAAAGTATGCTTTGGGCATGTCAGGATATGCATATAATTGGTACCATTGGAAAGAAAACACTTTGAAGTTTGTAGAAATGTTAAAATAATGTAGGAGAATATAACACAATAGATATGGTAGGAGAAAATCCAAAGAAAAACCAACCAGAAATATATATTTTTAGAACCATGCTCTTACAATGGCAAGTGTAAGGGCATGTATTTGCAAGCTCAGGATGCAATTCCTATGGCTACCACAGGGTGTCGGCAGTCTATGTTCAAGGTTTCAACGGCATAACTTCAAAACAAGTAAGAAATATCAGTCTTGGAAATTTGTGTATGGACGCGACATGAAGACAAGACACACCTGCTAAAATCGGTTTCCTATTGAACATACTTCATTCCGTAGAAATATTATAGTTTGATGACATTTTAGGGTATCTGAGGAGTAAATAGAAACGTATGTTGACTTTGAAACAAAGTTTTAGGGAGTGGATTTTCGGATTCCTTTCTCTGCATGTTGTACGAGTGGATTACACAAATCAATGGCGCAAACTAAACAGACTTTTTGGGATATAAGGAAGGATTTTATCTAACAAAACGCCACACTGTGTTATTGCTGGGACCCTTTGGATGACAAATCAGAGGAAGATTTTCAAAAAGTAAGTGAATATTTAATCGCTATTTGTGAATTTATGAAACCTGTGCTGGTTGAAATTTTTTTTGATGTGGGGAACCGTCCTCAAACAGTCGCATGGCATGCTTTCGCTGTAATAGCTACTGTAAATCGGACAGTGCAGTTAGATTAACAATAATTTAAGCTTTCAACCGATATAATACACTTGTATGCACCTAAATGTTTAATATCCATCATTTTTATGATTATTTATTTGAATTGCGCGGCCTCCAGTTTCACAAGTTTGAGAGAAATAAGCTTTTTGTGCGTATTAAACATTTCTGGGATATTTTATTTCAGCTCATGAACACTGGGAAATGTTTGAAGGCATTCTGTTGTACAGCTGACGAGGTATCCCCCTGGTCACTTTCACAACGTTGAGATGCTGTTCCACCCAGTTGTAAAGTACCTTCAGAAAGTATTCAGACCCCTGGACTTATCACCCACGTTGCTGTGTAACAACCTGAATTCAACATGGGTTAAATAGATGCTCTTCTCATCCATCTACACCCCATAATGACAAATATTATTTTTTTCTAAAGAAATGTTTGCAAATGTATTGAAAATGAAATACAGAAATATCTAATTTACAAAAGTATTCACACCCCTAAGTCAATATATGTTAGAATCACCTCTAGCAGCGGTTACAGTTGAGAGTCTTTCTGGGTAGGTCTCTAAGAGCTTTGCACACCTGGATTATTCTTCTCAAAAATCTTCAAACTCTGTCAAGTTGGTTGTTGATCATTGCTACACAACTATTTTCAGGTCTTGACATATATTTTCAATAGCTTTAAGTCAAAACTGTAACTCGGCCACTCAGGAACATTTACTGTCATCTTGGTAAGCAACACCAGTGTAGATTTGGCCTTGTGTTTTGGGTTGTTGTCCTGCTGAAAGGTGAGTTGATCTCCCAGTGTTTGGTGAGGAGCCGACTGAACCAGGTTTCCCTCTAGAATTTGGTCTGTGCTTAGCTACATTCTGTTTATTTTTTTATCCTGAAAAACTCCCCAGTCCTTAACGATTACAAGCATACCCATAACATGTTGCAGCCACCAGTATGCTTGAACATATGGAGAGTGGTATTCAGTAATGGGTTGTATTGATTTAACCCAAACATTTGTATTCAGGACAAAAGAGTTAATTACTTTGCCACATTTCTTGCAGTATTACTTTAGTGCCTTGTTGCAAACAGGATGCATGTTTTGGAATATTTAAAAACATTTCTGTACAGGCTTGTTTTCACTCCGTTATTTAGTTTAGTATTGTGGAGTAGCTACGTTGATGATCCATCCTCAGTTATCTCCTATTACAGCCATTAAACTCTGTAACTGTTCGAAAGTCACCATTGACCTCATGGTGAAATCCCTGAGAGGTTTCCTTCCTCTCCGGCAACTGAGTTAGGACGGACGCCTGTATCTTTATAGTGACTGGGTGTATTGATACACCATCCAAAATGTAATTCATAACTTCACCATGCTTAAAGGAATATTTAATAATAATTCCACTTTATGGTTATTGTGTGTGTCATAAAACATCTACGTTTAATCCATTTTAAATTCAGTCTGGAAAACAACAACATGCGGAAAAAGTCCAGGGGTGTGAATAGTTCTGAAGGCCCTGTATGTACTGTATTATAAACTGGGTGGTTTGAGCCCTGAATGCTGATTGGTTGACAGCCGTGGTATATCAGACTGTATACCATGGGTATGACAAAACATGTATTTTTACTGCTCTTAATTACGTTGGTAATCAGTTTATAATAGCAATAAAGCATCTCTGGGGGGTGTGGCATATGACCACTATATCACGGCTAAAGGCTGTATCCAGGCACTCCACGTTGTGTCGTGCTGAAGAACAGCCCTTGGTGTATCGGCCATATACCACAACCCCCCTTGGGCCTTATTGCTTAATTCTAGTCTATAGACTATAGCCTATAGAACTACTGATATTCACACCTTTTCTATTGTGGACATCCCTTCAAATGAGTGGATTTGGCTATTTCAGCCACACCTGTTGCTGACAGGTGTATAAAATCAAGCACACGGCCATGCAATCTCCATAGACAAACATTAGCAGTAGAATGGCCTTACTGAAGAGCTCAGTGATTTTCAACTTGGCACTGCCATAGGATGCCACCTTTCCAATAAGTCATTTCGTCAAATTTCTGCCCTGCTAGAGCTGCACCGGTCAACTGTAAGTGCTGTTATTGTGAAATGGAAACGTCTTGGAGCAACAACGTCTCAGCTGCAAGGTGGTAGGCCACACAAGCTCACAGAACGGAACCGACGACTGCTGAAACGCGCAGTTGCAACACTCACTACCTAGTTCCAAACTGCCTGTTCGTCGGGAGTTCCATGAAAAGAGTTTCCACGGCCGAGCTGTCGCACACAAGCCTAAGATCACCATGTGCAATGCCAAGTGTCGGCTGGAGTGGTGTAAAGCTCGCCGCCATTGGAGCAGTGGAAACTGGAGTGATGAATCACACTTCACAGAGAATCAGAGTTAAGAGCCTTAGCGCTGCTGAACGCCACTTGGCAGTGATGTCACCCGTTTGACTGCTTTTCTACTATGTACCTATTGTATAGACGTCCTTTATTCGCTAAAAGCACATGGACTGTGTGTTAAACGGATAAGCAACAGCTTGTCATATGTGAGAAAACATGCATTTAGAATTTGTTCATCCTTTAGTAGCTAGTAGCTTAGTCAATCCATCATGCAACATATCGGTAGTTACGACAGACCAAGTGGAACAAAAGTAAACCTCCACCTTGGATGTTTATAAAATTCCTCTGGTGGCGAGTTGAACCATATCAAGAAATGCTTTGTTGATTTGTGGAGAAAAACGTTGGAAGATATTTGATAGGCTGATGATGAAGATGTTCCAGGAAATAATGACTGCCCCTGGGGAGGTTAGCATAGGGCTAACCTGTGGCAGGTTAACTGATGGGACCAGCTACAATTTAGGGAGCGTTCTATCACGTGACACGACGTCAACGACTTCAATTGGCTGATGCCTAAACTTAACCTTGACCTTGTTCTAATGTTGGTAAGTATGACCCCTGTAAGCCTGCTACAGAGGAACAGAGGAATTGAATGGTAAGCTGGTAAGTATGACCTCTGTATGCCTGCTGCAGAGGAACAACAGAGAAGCAGGACAATTTTTTATTTATTTTACCTTTATTTTACTAGGCAAGTCAGTTAAGAACAAATTCTTATTTTCAATGACGGCCTGGGAACAGTGGGTTAACTGCCTGTTCAGGGGCAGAACGACAGATTTGTACCTTGTCAGCTCGGGGATTTGAACTTGCAACCTTTCGGTTACTAGTCCAATGCTCTAACCACGAGGCTACACTGCCACCCCAATGAGTTTTGGGTGCTACAGTGGCACGACAAGGTATGTGAGCCCTTTGGAATGACCTGGATTTCTGAATAAATTGTTCATCAAATGTGATCTGATCTTCATCTTAGTCACAACAATAGACAAACACAGTCTGCTTAAACTAATAACAAACCAAGTATTGTATGTTTCTTGTCTATATTGAATACAAATTTTAAACATTCACACTGTAGGTTGGGAAAAGTATTTGAACCCCCCCAAGGCTAATGACTTCTCCAAAAGCTAAGTGGAGTCAGGAGTCAGCTGACCTGGAGTCCAATGAATGAGAGGAGATTGGAGATGTTGGTTAGAGCTGCACTGCCCTTTACAAAACGAGTTCCATTCACAAGAAGCATCGCCTGATGTGAACCATGACTCAAACAAAAGACATCTCAGAAGGATCACTAAAAGCCTTGATGTTCATCAGTCCACGGTAAGACAAATGGTCTATAAATGGAGAAAGTTCGGCACTGTTGCTACTCTCCCTAGGAGTGGCCGTCCTGCAAAGATGACTGCAAGAGCACAGAGCAGAATGCTCAATGAGGTTAAGAAGAATCCTAGCGTGTCAGCTGAAGACTTGCAGAAATCTCTGGAACATGTTAACATGTCTGTTGACGAGTCTACGATACGTAAAACACTAAACAAGAATGGTGTTCATGGGAGGACACCACGGAAGAAGCCACTGCTGTCCAATTAAAACATTACTGCACATCTGAAGTTT
>NW_027015561.1:0-7500 GCF_036934945.1 Oncorhynchus masou masou
ATTAGGACCTGATGGAGGGACAGTAGAGCCCTGAGTAAAAGACCATTGGGACCTGATGGATGGACAGTAGAGCCCTGAGTAAAAGACCATTGGGACCTGATGGAGGGACAGTAGAGCCCTGAGTTCCAGGCCATTAGGACCTGATGGAGGGGCAATAGAGCCCTGAGTACCAGGCCAATAGGACCTGATGGAGGGGCAATAGAGCCCTGAGTACCAGGCCAATAGGACTTGATGGAGGGAAAATAGAGCCCTGAGTACCAGACCATTAGGACCTGATGGAGGGACAATAGAGCCATGAGTACTAGGCCATTAGGACCTGATGGAGGGACAGCAGAGCCCTGAGTACCAGACCATTAGGACCTGATGGAGGGGCAATAGAGCCCTGAGTACCAGGCCATTAGGACCTGATGGAGGGACAGTAGAGCCCTGAGTACCAGACCATTAGGACCTGATGGAGGGACAGTAGAGTCCTGAGTACCAGACCATTAGGACCAGATGGAGGGACAGCAGAGCCCTGAGTACCAGGCCATTAGGACCTGATGGAGGGACCGTAGAGCCCTGAGTACCAGACCATTAGGACCTGATGGATTGACAGTAAAGCCCTGAGTACCAGACCATTAGGACCTGATGGAGGGACAGTAGAGCCCTGAGTTCCAGACCATTAGGACCTGATGGAGGGACAGTAGAGCCCTGAGTAAAAGACCATTAACTAACTGATGGAGGGACAGTAGGGCCCTGAGTACCAGGCCATTAGGACCTGATGGAGGGACAGTAGAGCCCTGAGTACCAGACCATTAGGACCTGATGAAGGGACAGTAGAGCCCTGAGTACCAGGCCAATAGGACCTGATGGAGGGACAGTAGAGCCCTGAGTACCAGACCATTAGGACCAGATGGAGGGACAGCAGAGCCCTGAGTACCAGGCCATTATGACCTGATGGAGGGACCGTAGAGCCCTGAGTACCAGACCATTAGGACCTGATGAAGGGACAGTAGAGCTCTGAGTACCAGACCACTAGGACCTGATGGAGGGACAGTAGAGCCCTGAGTTCCAGACCATTAGGACCTGATGGAGGGACAGTAGAGCCCTGAGTAAAAGACCATTGGGACCTGATGGAGGGACAGTAGAGCCCTGAGTTCCAGGCCATTAGGACCTGATGGAGGGGCAATAGAGCCCTGAGTACCAGGCCAATAGTACCTGATGGAGGGAAAATAGAGCCCTGAGTACCAGACCATTAGGACCTGATGGAGGGACAATAGAGCCATGAGTACTAGGCCATTAGGACCTGATGGAGGGACAGCAGAGCCCTGAGTACCAGACCATTAGGACCTGATGGAGGGACAGCAGAGTAGAGCCCTGAGTACCAGACCATTAGGACCTGATGGAGGGACAGTAGAGCCCTGAGTACCAGACCATTAGGACCTGATGGAGGGACAGCAGAGTAGAGCCCTGAGTACCAGACCATTAGGACCTGATGGAGGGACAGCAGAGTAGAGCCCTGAGTACCAGGCCATTAGGACCTGATGGAGGGACAGTAGAGCCCTGAGTACCAGGCCATTAGGACCTGATGGAGGGACAGTAGAGCCCTGAGTACCAGACCATTAGGACCTGATGGAGGGACCGTAGAGCCCTGAGTACCAGACCATTAGGACCTGATGGAGGGACAGTAAAGCCCTGAGTACCAGACCATTAGGACCTGATGGAGGGACAGTAGAGCCCTGAGTTCCAGACCATTAGGACCTGATGGAGGGACAGTAGAGCCCAGAGTAAAAGACCATTGGGACCTGATGGATGGACAGTGGAGCCCTGAGTTCCAGACCATTAGGACCTGATGGAGGGACAGTAGAGCCCTGAGTACCAGACCATTGGGACCAGATGGAGGGACAGTAGAGCCCTGAGTACCAGGCCAATAGGACCTGATGGAGGGAAAATAGAGCCCTGAGTACCAGACCATTAGGACCTGATGGAGGGACAGTAGAGCCCTGAGTACCAGACCATTAGGACCAGATGGAGGGACAGCAGAGCCCTGAGTACCAGGCCATTAGGACCTGATGGAGGGACATTAGACCCCTGAGTACCAGACCATTGAGACCTGATGGAGGGACAGTAGAGCCCTGAGTACCAGACCATTAGGACCTGATGGAGGGACAGTAGAGCCCTGAGTACCAGACCATTAACTAACTGATGGAGGGACAGTAGGGCCCTGAGTACCAGGCCATTAGGACCTGATGGAGGGACAGTAGAGCCCTGAGTACCAGACCATTAGGACCTGATGGAGGGACAGTAGAGCCCTGAGTACCAGACCATTAGGACCTGATGGAGGGACCGTAGAGCCCTGAGTACCAGACCATTAGGACCTGATGGAGGGACAGTAGAGCCCTGAGTACCAGACCATTGGGACCAGATGGAGGGACAGTAGAGCCCTGAGTACCAGACCATTAGGACCTGATGGAGGGACAGTAGAGCCCTGAGTACCAGACCATTAGGACCTGATGGAGGGACAGCAGAGCTCCTGAGTACCAGGCCATTAGACCTGATGGAGTGACATTAGAGCCCTGAGTACCAGACCATTGGGACCAGACGGAGGGACAGTAGAGCCCCTGAGCACACCATTAGGACCTAAGGAGGGACAGCAGGTTCTTGAGTACAGACCATTAACTAAATGATGGAGGACAGTAGGGCTCTGAGTACCTCAGGCCATTAGGACCTGATGGAGGGACAGCAGAGCCCTGAGTACCAGGCCATTAATAGGGACCTGATGGAGGGACAGCAGAGCCCTGAGTACCAGAACATTAGGAGACCTGATGGAGGGCAATAGAGCCCTGAGTACCAGGCCATTAGACCTGCTGGAGGGACAGTAGAGCCCCTGAGTACCAGGCCAATAGGACCTGATGGAGGGAAAATAGAGCCTGAGTACCAGGCCAATAGGACCTGATGGAGGACAGTAGAGCCCTGAGTACCAGACCATTAACTAAATGATGGAGGACAGTAGGGCCCTGAGTACCAGGCCATTAGGACCTGATGGAGGACAGTAGAGCCCTGAGTACCAGGCCATTAGGACCTTGATGGAGGGACAGTAGAGCCCTGAGTTCCAGGCCCATTAGGACCTGATGGAGGGACAGTAGAGCCCTGAGTACCAGGCCAATAGGACCTGATGGAGGGAAAATAGAGCCTGAGTACCAGGCCATTAGCTATCCAATACCTATACAATCAATCCTAAAGTAGAGCCACAGAAATAGAATGTACAACACAACGTTGACTTTGACATCGACTGGGAATATCTGTCCTAGTGATTCTATGTCTAGGAGAAGTGAATGTCAGAAATTGCAGGATGGCTCCCCCAAATATGTCAGGAAAGAAATATTTGCTTTTATTATGGGAAAACCCTCGAGGTTGAAACCTGACCAATTGAAGGTACTAGGACATACAGTATTCGCAGGCCGTCATGCTCACAGTGTGTGTGTGTGTGTGTGTGTGTGTGTGTGTGTGTGTGTGTGTGTGTGTGTGTGTGTGTGTGTGTGTGTGTGTGTGTGTGTGTGTGTGTGTGTGTGTGTGTGTGTGTGTGTGTGTGTGTGTGTGTGTGTAGATTTCCCGTTCCCCTTTGGCTGGGTGACTGGTTACATCGCCATCCTGGTCGGAGCTGGAATGACCTTCATCGTCCAGAGTAGTTCTGTCTTCACCTCCGCTATCACTCCACTCGTTGGTGAGTCTCCTCTACCCTCCCTCCCTCCCCTCCTCTTCTCTTCTCTTCTCCTCTCCTCCTCTCCTCTTCTCCCCTTCTCCCCTTCTCCCCTCCTCTCCTCTTCTCTTCTTCCTCTCCTCCTCCCTTCCTCTCCTCTTCTCTCCTCTTCTCTTCTCTCCTCTTCTCTCCTCCCCTCCTATTCTCCTCTCTATGGTAAATGTATCTACAGGTTATGTCATGTGTATGTGTATGGTAATAAGTGTTCCCCTCGTGTGTAGGTATTGGTGTGATCAGCATCGAGAGGCGTACCCTCTGTCGCTAGGGGCCAACATCGGCACGACGACCCACGGCTATACTGGCAGCCATGGCAGCACCTGGAGACACACTGGCCAATGCTCTACAGGTCAGACACACACACACACACACACACACACACACACACACACACACACACACCCTACCCTACCACATAGCAAGGCAGCAACACATAACAACATAGCAAGACAGCAACACATGACAACATAGCAAGACAGGAACACATGACAACATAGCAAGGCAGCAACACATGACAACATAGCAAGGCAGCAATACATAACAACATAGCAAGACAGCAACACATTACCACATAGCAAGGCAGCAACACATGACAACACAGCAAGGCAGCAACACATGACAACACAGCAAGGCAGCAACACATGACAACACAGCAAGGCAGCAACACATGACGACACAGCAAGGCAGCAACACATGACAACACAGCAAGGCAGCAACACATGACGACACAGCAAGGCAGCAACACATGACGACACAGCAAGGCAGCAACACATGACGACACAGCAAGGCAGCAACACATGACAACACAGCAAGGCAGCAACACATGACAACACAGCAAGACAGCAACACATGACAACATAGCAAGACAGCAACACATGACAACATAGCAAGACAGCAACACATGACAACATAGCAAGGCAGCAACACACGACAACATAGCAAGGCAGCAACACATGACAACATAGCAAGGCAGCAACACATGACAACATAGCAAGGCAGCAACACATGACAACATAGCAAGACAGCAACACATGACAACATAGCAAGGCAGCAACACATGACAACATAGCAAGACAGCAACACATGACAACATAGCAAGGCAGAAACACATGATCCTAATGGCCTGGTACTCAGGGCTCTACTGTCCCTCCATCCATTCCCCAGATCGCTCTGATTCACTTCGTGTTCAACGTGTCTGGTATCATCTTGTGGTATCCAATCCCCTTCACCCGTATCCCCATCCGATTGGCTAAGGCCCTGGGTGACATCACGGCAGAGTATCGCTGGTTCGCCGGCGTCTACATCATTTCCTGCTTCTTTCTCCTGCCCCTCTTCGTCTTCGGCCTGTCGATGGCCGGCTGGAAGGTGAGTGATTGGTTGATTGGTGGATGGATGGATGGGTGGAGAGATGGATTGATGGAGGTGTGGTTGGAAGGGTGATTGATTGACTGACTGAGTAAATGATAGTCGATGAGTGAGTGGTTGATTGATTTTTTTAGATTGATTTTTACTTAACCTTTATTTAACAACAGGCTAGTCAGTTGAAGGCCAAAAGGCAAAAGGCCCCCTGTGGGGAGGGGGGCTGGGATGAAAAATAAAACATAAAACATATAGGACAAAACACACATCACGACAAGAGAGACACCACAACACTACACAAAGTGAGACCTAAGACGACAACATAGCAAGGCAGCAACACATGACAACATAGCAAGGCAGCAACACATGACAACATAGCAAGGGAGCAACACAGCAAGGCAGCAACACGTGACAACATAGCAAGGCAGCAACACATGACAACATAGCAAGGGAGCAACACATGACAACATAGCAAGGCAGCAACACGTGACAACATAGCAAGGCAGCAACACGTGACAACATAGCAAGGCAGCAACACATGACCACATAGCAAGGCAGCAACACATGACGACATAGCAAGGCAGCAACACATGACAACATAGCAAGGCAGCAACACATGACAACAAAGCAAGGCAGCAACACATGACAACATAGCAAGGCAGCAACACATGACAACACAGCAAGGCAGCAACACATGACAACACAGCAAGGCAGCAACACATGACAACACAGCAAGGCAGCAACACATGACAACATAGCAAGGCAGCAACACATGACAACATAGTAAGACAGCAACACATGACAACACAGCAAGGCAGCAACACATGACAACACAGCAAGGCAGCAACACATGACAACATAGCAAGGCAGCAACACATGACAACACAGCAAGGCAGCAACACATGACAACATAGCAAGGCAGCAACACATGACAACATAGCAAGGCAGCAACACATGACAACATAGCAAGGCAGCAACACATGACAACACAGCAAGGCAGCAACACATGACAACACAGCAAGGCAGCAACACAACATAACAACAACATGGCAGCAACACAACATGGAAGCAGCGCAAAACATGGTACAAACATTATTGGGAACAGACAACAACACAAAGGGCAAGAAGGTAGAGACAACAATACATCACACCGAGCAGCCGCAACTGTCAGTAAGAGTGTCCATAATTGACTCTTTGAATGAAGAGTTTGAGATAAAACTGTCCAGTTTTAGTGTTTGTTGCAGCTCGTTCAGTCGCTAGCTACAGCGAACTGAAAAGACGAGTCGGCCCAGGGATGTGTGTGTGCTTTGGCAACCTTTAACAGAATGTGACTGGCAGAACGGGTGTTGTATGTGGAGGATGAGGGCTGCAGTAGATATCTCAGATAGGGGAGAGTGAGGCCTAAGAGGGGTTTTATAAATAATCATCAACCAATGAGTCTTGCGACGGGTACACAGACATGACCAGTTTACAGAGGAGTATAGAGTGCAGTGATGTGTCCTATAAGGAGTATTGGTGGCAAATCTGATGGCCGAATGGTAAAGAACATCTAGCCTCTCGAGAGCACCCTTACCTGCCGATCTATAAATTACGTCTCCGTAATCTAGCATGGGTAGGATGGTCATCTGAATCAGGGTTAGTTTGGCAGGTTAGTTTGGATTGGTCATTTGATTGAAAGGAAGCCTCTCTCCCTGTCAACCCCGCTTAAGGCCACCTGTAATCTGTTCTTCTTCTCTCGCCAGGTGCTGGTTGGTGTGGGCGTTCCCATAGTGACCCTGTTGATCATCATCATTATGGTGAACGTGCTTCAGGCACGGCTACCCAGCTGTCTCCCCACGGTACTGCACTCCTGGGACTTCCTGCCTCTCTGGGCCCACTCCTTAGAACCCTGGGACCGCGTGGTCGCCGTGGTAGCAGCCAAATGCTGCTGCTGCTGCAAGTGTTGCCAGACCGGACCGGAGGAGGATGAGGAGGAGGAGGAGAAAGGAGGAGGAGGGCATTTCCTGGAGATGTACGACAACCCTGCCATGACGAACGGTGTTGACTGGGGGGAAAAGAGGGAGGACAAAGAGGATGTTTTGAAAGCAACGCAGCTTTGATTCTGTCGCGACACTTCGTAACCGCATCGTATAGGCATTGTAGCCCGTCTCTAATGTGATTATGGTCTTATGACTCTTCTATAACATGGTTATAAAGGTGCTATGTAGGGTTACAACATTACAATAAATATTACAAAAGTCCCTGTTGTTTTCCCAGAAATCCTGGTTATTTCCTCGTAATTCCAGGAATCTTCTAAACAGGATTTCTGGGGGGGGGGGGCAGGACATTTGGGGAAATTACCTATGTAGTCCTATGTCATGCTTATGAGATGTTAAATGGTGTTATGTCATATTCCTAGATATCAG